>NC_092208.1:45328150-45400967 GCF_043381705.1 Parasteatoda tepidariorum | reverse complement strand
TATATATATATTTATATAAAGCTCTAGCTTGGAACATTTTTCACTCCTTACCCGCTCCTTCCTGAGTAGGACTTCCTGCTTTGTGTAGAACATGTTTTTTTTTCCTGTTTAGATATAAGGGCCAAGATTCCAATGTCTTATTTTGTTTGAAATAATTTAAAATTTTACAGAAAGAAATATACAGTTTTAAAGTTGACTTTTTTCATAATTATAGTTTATAATAATTAGATTATAAATTAAATTTTTGTTATTGTAAAGATTAAAATAAAGTTTTGAATTTCAGGTTCTGCTTATGGGCAAGAGTGGCTCCGGTAAAACAAGTATGCGTTCTATAATATTTGCTAATTATATAGCTAGAGATACTCGAAGATTAGGAGCAACAAGTAAGTTTTTGAAGTATCTGAATTGGAGAATAAAATTCTTTGTAGAATCTACTTAAAAATATTTCTTTTATAAAAAATATTGTTATAAAAGCTGTGTAACTGTGTGAGGACTGATTAATATTTTGTATTAAAAAAGGTTGTATCAATTGTCAATAATTCTAAATAATTTCACCATAAATCTTTTTTCTGTCTACTTTTTCCACTATATATATTTTGTTGAAATTTTTATTTATTTTTTGATAATTATTTTAGATAGTTGCTGTAAACTGTGTTCTACTTTCCATTTAAGAAAAAGTTTTGAGCCCAACGCTATTATTAAAATTAATACCAATAACATAGCTGCTAACTGTTCACAATTTCTCGGATTTGTTCCTAATTTTTAAATCAAATCTGAAAATCTTATATTTTTATAAAAAATCCAAATTTTCGAAAATTGCAGTATTTTTGCTTTTAAACCAATCCCTTGTTCTGATCGCTGCTAGCGCGCTTACTGTGATTATTGTGCAGATTTATTTTTTACTAGCTTTTTATTGGAAAATACTATTCCAATAGCTGTTGCTGATCATTTCACTAAATTGAATCTTAAGCAACTATTAGTATTTTTTAAAAAATGTATTGTAGTATTTAAACACTTGCATCAGAAATATTTGTTTATGATGTAGATTATTATTTACGTGTGTTTTATAATTTGGAGAATAATAATAATATATTAATAGGTAATGGTTGTTTTTAAACTATTATACCGGTATTCTTAATTATAAAATATTAATATTATAAATTTCCCACAAAGGATAGTGTTTATAGTTTTGTTTTACTAATTTACATAAGGTATTTAAATATATGTCTATTAATGTTATTATTTAATAGTTAAATTTTTGTCTTACTCTCGTAATTGGTGCGTATAATTTTGTCGCATATAGTGTTCCTAATTTTTGATTCCTAAGGTTGGCAACTATGCAATAATTGATCAATATAAGGCAAAGTTAATTCTAAATTCTTGTTAAAAAAATTTTAATCGCTTAATGAAAAGTTTTTGAAGTTTTATTAAGTACTAAATTAATATTGTGTCTCTATTTTAGTTTTAGAAAAAAGCTATAAATAAAGACACAACCCATATTATAAAACCATATCTATGAAATCAAATTTTTATGCCTGTGGTAGTTAAATGTTTTTATGAAATTTAAATTTTTAAAATTATTTTAATAGCTTTATACTTAATGTTCTGTTTCATTTTTCAGTTGATGTTGAACACTCTCATGTCCGTTTCTTGGGTAATCTTGTGTTAAATTTGTGGGATTGTGGTGGACAGGAAGCTTTCATGGAGAATTATTTTGCCAGTCAAAGAGATAATATATTTCGAAATGTGGAGGTATCTAATACATTTATATAGTTTGCTTTCTTATAACTGTGCTAATGGCAACATTTAAAAAACCTGTCCCCCCCCCGCGCCAAAAAAACCCAGCCTATTTGGTTTTTTTTTCTTTCAAACTCAGGTGAGCTTTTCAGAGTTTTTTCAAAAACATTATAAATTTTTATTTCTTGGAAGAAGAAAAAGAATTTGTTGATAAATTAAATTAGTGTAGACTAGTTAAACTAAATTATCAAATAACTCACTAAACATATACTCTACTTCAAATACTCTAAACTATAAATACTCAAGCAGACTAAATTGTATTATATAATCATGTAAAAAACATTTAACTATTTTGTATCATAAAAGAAATTAGCTAATTTCTAAGATATGCTTATATACTACTTATTGTCAAATAATTATATCCGTCATTTTAAGACTTTTTTTATTTATTTTTCCCAATTTGCCCAGTTTTTGTTTTCTAGTGCACTGAATGAAATATTTTTTTTCCAAAGAAATTGCCGACTCTGCTTTAAATAGGTGCAAATTGGCAAGATGCTTGTTGTGAGCTTTTCTTAGAAAAAGGCCAATTTTTACTGCCCACTATTCTTAAAAAATGTCTCTCTTACTTTCAAATGTCTGTTATGTTATAATTAAATCAAGTAAATGAGCTTGCTTTGTCAAGATTGTTATTAAATACAATTCTTACAAATTTACTTAAATAATTTTTAATTTATTTTAGGTGCTTATATATGTATTTGATGTTGAATCTCGAGAATTAGAAAAGGATATGCATTATTACCAGTCATGTTTGGAAGCAATTTTACAAAGTTCTCCTGAAGCCAAAATTTTTTGTCTTATTCATAAGATGGATCTAGTTCAAGAAGATCAACGGGATGTGGTAGATTTTATTTTATTTTGTTAATTATGATACTAACTTTTGTAAAATAAACTTTAAAGGAATAGCTATAAACTAACTTTTATTGTTTTAAATTTTATTAAATATTTCAACATCCTAATTCTAAGTTGTTTATCATTAAATACAACAATCTCAAAAGATTGCTGAATTTCATAATCTAACAATTTGGTTTAAGAGTAGTGAGTATGTAAAGTAGTAAGATAAGTAGTGAGATACGTATACTGTTTCCTGAATTGTACTCGGAATAATAGTAAATTGCTTTTTATTACCCCTTTTTCTGAACAAAAGAATAACAGTAACGATAAAAACTTTTTTTTCTTCCCAATCATGATGTGAAAAACTTTCCTTTTGTATCATTTTATGTTCTTATTTTTCTGCATTGTGCATGGGAAAGTACACAATGTGGTAAGAATGCTGTTTGGTACCACAATACTGTGAACTAATTCATTCACTTACTGTTATTCTTCAAACTAATTTTCAAAAATGCTTGCCATTATTTCATTATTTTTCTTTTACATTGGTCCTTTGTTTATTGTAAGGAATGTTTGCTTTTTTTTATTGATTTGAAATTACAAAGTTTACTAAAACTTCTTGTGTTGAAAAGATTTTTAAATTAGTTATGTCTCTTGGTCCTAGTCTCAACCTGCATTTGAGTCCTTAGTCTAGACTGATAATTTTGTTACTGCTAATAAGATAGCAATGTGTAATAATTTGTTGGTGTATTTTTCAATGTCTCTTATTATCAAAAGCCTTTCAGTGTATGAATAGAAATTTAAGACTATTCTTAAAAGAGAAGAAGTGTGCTTAAGTGAGTTTGGGAAGAAATAATTTTCAAATATTGAGCTGGCTTGGATTGCAATAATGTCTAGAAAGTCAAATGATTTTGCATCTGCCAGTTTTTTACTAGTTCTGCTTCGTTCTTTCTGACATATTATTCCAAATTGTCTTTCTCAAATTTTGTTTCATTATTACTTCTAAATAAGAACAGAATTTTTGTTATTTTTCATATTATATTTATTTAAAAATTAATGAAATTGAATAAACACATTTTCAGATTTTTAGAGAACGAGAGAATGATCTTGCTCGTCTGTCACGGCCATTAGAATGTATTTGTTTTCGCACATCTATATGGGATGAAACTCTTTATGAGGTAAATAACTGTAATATGATTTTCTGTTTATCATATCACTTCTCTGAAATGTTCAATCAATAAAATTGTTTTTTTTTTTAAATAGTATAGATATTTTTTAAAAAAAAAATCATTTCTCTAACTTTTTGCTCTGATTTGATTATTAAGGATATTGAAATTCTTCTTTTTGATGAAGTTATTAATCAGATGCAAGTATACTAAATATGTAATTATTCTACTAATGCAATTCTATTCATTCTGTATGTGCTATATATATATATATATATATATAAGATGTGTTTGCTGCCAATCTCACACCAGTGCACCTTTGAGTAGTATCCCACATTTGAGTGAGATCAGCTATGAACGTGTTAATTACCAATATTTCTTAACATATTCTGAATATTTCTTAGAATGTGATGTCAAATCAGCAATTACTGAGAAAATATATAATCAGTTTTTATTACTTTGAGTTATTTTACTACATCAATATAATTTTTTAAAATTTAAAGAATTTAAGTAACAATGATACAAAATTAACGATTCTAAAATGAATTGATATTATTTATTGTAATTTTATTCTTTAAACCTTCATTACTCTTTAGTATATTAATTAATATTTTCTAGTTTTGGCCAGATTTTGTAGACCAAGCATGAAAATTTGTACTTAACTTTTCATTTGCTTCAAAACTTATTTTTATGTCTTGGCATACACCTACTGTAAATAAATTTGTTGACTCACAACATGCTTTTAAAAAAGCGTGAAGACAACAAAATGTCATGAGGTCAACTGACTAACTATAAGAAGAATGCAAACTTCACCCGCTGGAGGCCATTGATAACTTTACATAAATCAATATTTCAGGAACTCACAATGACTTAAACATATATTTTATGAGAAATATGATGTTGTGCATGCAGGATAAATATAAAGAAGTTACTTAATCAAAGTCTACAATGTCTGCAAGAAGGATAAATCTATTTAAATCCATCCTAATTGTTATATAATATCAATGTCAAAATAGTTTAACAAAAATTTAGCTACTATGATCGTTTTTAATTTAAAAATAAGAGCGAATTCTAATCTGTTTGTATTCGACTGCACGATCACCTAGACAGAAGTAACCAAAAACAAATTTAAACACAATGTACGAATTTGATGAGTAATGTCTGTAGATGGCATAATCAATATCTTTTATCAAAGGAATGTTACATCCTCCCTATGTGTAAGAATGTCAGTCTAAAAAATTTGTGTATTTTTTACCATTACAAACCATTCAAGTTTTTAAACATGGTGCATAGCATTTTTAAAATGTGCTTGAAAGTGCCTATTTTCATTTTTTGAAAGCCCTTAAAAGTACTTTTTTCATTGGGTGTTTTTAAAAAGAGCTTAATTTTCCCTTTTCGAAAAGGAGATTTTTTTCTTTACCATGTCGATTTTTGACACATATTATGCAAAAGCGTGCTTTTTACATTGTACTATCCAACATTTTCACAATTCATTAAACAACAATCCATTTGGCATATTGTCGGTCCATAGAGTATGAAAGCGGCAATCATTTTACATGTTTGATTAAATACTTGCAAATCTGCGTGTGCAGGGAACTGACTTCGGTGAGATCATTGCACTCTTATGTGCAACTCTGCTACATTTTGCAAGATACTCTCAATTTCAGGCTTCATTTTCCACCCTTAGGTATCAAACCAAAAATCTTTTGATAATTTTATAATGGCTAATATAATCAAGAAAAGAGTTCTTTATCAGGAACTAGTTATTTTATCATGATCATGTAAAGTCTTAGAAAATTATTTTGCATTTTGCTAATGTACATAGTGCTTAAAAAGTACTTAAAAGGTGCTTATTTTTTGTTGAAAGATTAAGCTATGAACCCTGTTAAATATATTAATTTATGCATGATGAAAGAAATTGCAACACTGTGTTGCACTACAAAAATCCAAGGTAAATATTTTTTTTAAAAAGTTCTTTATGAACAATAATAAGTATATAAATATTAGGTGACATGAATCTGTTGAAGTGTTAAAATTTCAAAAGACGATTTTTAAGTAAAATATATACAACATTGATTGTATTTCTTTATTTCTTCTTAAAAAATTTGCAAATATTGACTGTGCTTTATTCATTTGTTTACATTCATGTATCCATATTCATTACTAATTATATTTACAACTTTTACTACTAAAGAGAGACATGCTTGGATTGTAATGACTTATAGATCTTTATGAAGACATTCATTTATGCCAATCACTAGTACTAATATTGTTTTGTTTTCATAATATTTTTTTTTTCTTCCTAGGCTTGGTCATCGATTGTTTATAAACTTATTCCTAATGTTCAACAACTTCAAGCGAATCTGAAACAATTTGCTGATATTATTGAAGCTGATGAAGTATTATTGTTTGAAAGGGCAACATTTCTTGTGAGTGCATAAAAATATATTTTGATTGGTTAGTTTCTAAATGTAATGTGGTAGTATTGCTACATTATTAATAGTGCAAAAAAAAATTAGGGAACACTAATGAATATTTATGATTCAAAATGATCATCTCTATGAAGTTAATTTTAAAAAGAATTATGTACTCGTATGAGTTCTGAGAAATCTTTGGGTAGTTGTTAAAATGAACTGAGCAATCTGAACTTTACAATCACATATAAAAGTAAAAATAATTTATAAATTAATCTTTCAAAATAGTAAAATAAAAAAGGGAATAAAAATAACTCATGTGTAGTAATTTTTTATTATTAATTATTGTTTTTTTATAAACTAAACTCAGTGGCTCGATAGCCCATAGACGGCCAAGGCCTACTGTGCCATCTCAGTTTTCTTGGCCTTTGGGCTCTAGGGTGCAAGAGCAGATATTTCAGTTTAGTGGTCAGCCCAATGCGAAATCCCCAGTGTTTAGTTCCCAAGCATGCTTGATACTAATTTTATTGACCCACTGAAGGGACGGAAGACTGAGTCACCCTTGCCCAGCCCGAAGATCGAACCAAGGGCCTGTGACACATCAGCGCAAGGCTCTACCACTCAGCCACTCGGTGTCATTGTTTCATTATCATATTGTTGAAAATTTATTGTTCATTTTTACTCACTTCATTCTCTTTCTAAAGTTCTAATGCAGGAAAAACTCTTAATATTATCTTGTTTAAGGTTAACAACAAACTAATTTTTTATAGCTCAATTAACTAGGAAATGCTTTTTTGATTTTAAAAACAAACAATTGAAAAATCTTATATCCCAGTGTATCCGTTGACTTTTAAAATTATCTGAATATCAACAAATACAGCAGTAATAAAATTGGACGATCATTGCTCATGAAATATCAATACATTATAAACAATGGGATGGATATGAATAACTCTGTATCAACTTATCTCTTTCAAAAACTATTTTTTAATATGTTATATACAATTAATTTAACATTTTCTTTCATAATATTTTCTTTACATAGAAAGGAATTTTTTTATTTTTTGGAAACAATATATTAAATTAAGTGCAGAAGAAAAAAATTAACAAAAAAGGTAAGGTAAGATTCCAGAGAGATCAATGTAAAATTTTTTAAACTTAAAATTCGTTGACTTAATAACTTATATTTATTTTTTATTTATTCATTCATTTTTTAAAATTTATTTTAGATTGTTTTATATTTTTCAATTTTTCAGCAGTCAACTAATATTGCTATCTCATAATCAAAATAGGGGGTCAACTTATTCACCGGTATATATCAATATGGTGTATATGTAAGATTTTGCAAATATGAATGGTAGACATTTTGTTTAGAAATTTGATTTAAAATTTATAGTATTTAGAAATCATTAATTTGTAAACAGGAAGCAAATATGTGTAAAACCCTAATTATTAATACCTATCATTAATACCTGTATTTCAAAGACTTGGTGAGCAAAAATAAGTAATATTAGAAGTGTTCAATTAAACCAATGCTAATTAAGTTGAGATTGCATTTAAAAATTAATTAAATCTCTACTGTGCAGTTCATAAGAATAAAATACAGAGAAAGTTAATAATTATAAAAAAAATGAATAAAATAACGAAAGTACCAGTAAATGAAATGCTTAAAGTATTACTTTGCATGCATGTTTTATTTAATTTGCATTTGATTTAAATCTGATAAAGCATAGAACTTATATGTAGAGATATAGCTGGAATTTTTTTCATGGATTGAATATACTCTAGCACTTGATCGAGTGAAATTCATTTTTGAGGAGTGGAATACGACAATTGTAAAAACATATTTAACATTATAAATTTCAGAAACCAATTTCATAAGAAAAGACAAATTTATATGGATGAAATATAAGATTGCAAAAATAGAATCAATTGTGTACAATTTTGATTTATTATTTTTAGTATGACATAATTTATATAAAGAAAAACAAAACAAAAATGTTTTTACTAAAATTTCTATCCCCCTTTTTTTCATTTTTCATAATTTTCAGCATTATTAAATTTGAATTCTCCAGCAACTTTTAAAGTTTGTTTTTAAATGTAGGTCCTTGCTCTGATATTTTAAGCATTTTTTCAGTTTTACAGTTTTTCTAATATTTCTTACAGTTTTTCTAACACTTTTTTTTTATAGTTCTTATTCTATTTAGTTTGAAACCGTTCGTATTTTGAAGTGAGGAAGAAAAAAAAATCCTATTTTCTTAGGAAAAAAATCCTGTTCTATTATTCTTAGGAGTCCGATTATTTTTAGGAGCTTTCCGATTTTCAATGCGTGAAATCAAAAATATCTCCCCTTGCATATCATTGCACCAGATTAATTTCCTTCAACAGATTCCACAAGACTAAATTGACCTTGTGAAAAGTTAAAGTTGAAAGTTTTTTTTTTTTGGTTTTATAATTCTTTTAGGGAGCTTTTTTTTTTTTTTTAAACCATTTATCTATCAAGCTAATGGGCAAAAAATGTACACAAGCTTCTCTCAACACACATTTTACAGGTAGTTATAATGATATTAAAATGCTTATAGGTTCCACTTTAAACTTATTCTGCAGTCAATGTCAAATTATTGAAAGAATTATTGACAAATTTTATAAAATTTATGGAATCTGATTTCCTAGATAAGAGGAGAAGAAACCTTCTATATGAAATTACTCGTATCAAGTAAACATGTTACAAGTGGTATTTAATTGGCTTTTTCATCTAAAAACATTCACTATTTATTTCATTTTATTGTAATTTGTATAACATTAATAAATAAATAATTAATCAATGTTACCCATCTTTTATGTGTTTATTTGTGTATCATTATTTTAGGTTATTGCTAGAGCTGAACGTAAAGAGCATAGGGATGTCCATAGATTTGAAAAAGTCTCAAACATTATTAAACAGTTCAAGTTAAGTTGTAGTAAAATTGCTGCCCAATTTGAAAGTATGCAACTATCAAATGGCAATTTCTCAGCCTATATTGATGTCTTTACTCCCAATACTTATGTGATGGTTGTTATTTCTGATCCAAATATAAGTAAGTTGGAATTTATGCAATTATTATTCTAATATAAGTACTGAAATGTGCAGTAAATTGCTGATTTTTTTTTGTCATTGTTTTATAATGCATTTTTTTCTATTTAAAGTACAATTTTGTATAAATTTTATAAATTTTTTTCCTTTTCTTTTGTAAAAAATATTGCATAGTTTGATTTTTTTTTACCTAGTTTTTATCATTATAGGTTCTTGAAATTCTTATATTAATTAATTTTTATTTATCCTCTTTTCCTCCCACTTCTTGAAATTATTTCCGACTAACTTAAATTGTTTATTAATTTTTTTATTTATTGTAATTTAAATTTTGGAAAAATAAAAGAATTATTGATTCTTTTAAATTGTCCATTAAATGGCGTGTTACCTATACTTCCAGAATCACTTTATGAACATGAATCATTTTGCTTAGTCGTATATCTGTTTAAATAACCTTAGAAACTAAAGCAGTTCTCTATTGTCATAAAAAATTTGGTTAGTTCAGATCTATAATTATATTATTTAAATAATTTTGTTAATATGAAACATTTTTAGAGTTTTATAATTTATGGAGAAATTTAAACCAATGCTAAATTAATGTATTTAGCAATGCAATGGATGCTAAATCATTGTTTCTTATTTTAAATTGTAAAATTATTTTGTTGTATTTATTGTTCTTGTTTATTTTAAAGCAGCTTTCACTTGCCATTGAGATATGATAATTCATGTCATACTTAAATTATTTCTTTTCTCTCTAATTTAGCACCTGCTATAACTCTACTTAATATTAAAAATGCGCGAAAGCATTTTGAGAAATTAGAAGGTGTTAGACAACCTCAGCTGTTGGCTGCCAATTAAAGAACTTGTTTAAATGATATAAAAAATGTAATGACTTTTTCCTTTGATGTCATTTTGAAATTTGTCTGTGTATAAAATATTTTGTATAAAGTCTTTATAAATTATTTTTACTTATACATATGCAGTTAATGCTGATTGTATTTTATAGATAGTGATAAAAATACATATTTGTTCTTTGAAGTATGAGTTTTTAGTCTTTTTTTGTTTATCATATTCTATTCTAGTATTTTGAACTGCTTTATGTTGTAAGTAGTAGCACTGAAATTTTACAGCTGCAAAAATAACTTATAATTTTAAAGACTGATTTAATGTCAAGTGTTGATACATGTATAACGACCAATAATAGGACTTTTTTCTTTATAAATTTTATTTCATACACTGTTTGTGAGTGTCATCACATCATAAATTTAAAAAAAAAGAGTAAAATAAATTTAAATTTTAATTTATATATTTTATATTGAATAATATATGAGTAGTAGTAAAATTTTTTCTTTCAGGATTGCCCCCAAAAAATAAAATTTATAAATTATGAAATTGCAGTTCTGCTTCTTACTAAAAATTTAGAAAATGATAAAAATATCTGGACAAATCGGGTCTAAAGCTGTTGCGTATTATGAAACATCTGTATAATTGAACTACTTTTAAAAATGGCTATGAGAATGTTATTAGGTAGCTTCCTTTTACACTTTTTCAAGGCTTAGTATTGGGAATTGTAGTAATGCCTATTATAGCATGAATAGCATGTTCAAATTTTTGTTATTTTTTAAAATTTTATTAGTAACTACTTGCTACCTACATTGAAAATGGGGTTGGAAGTTCTTTTCAAGAATACTAAGGGACAAAAGAAGCCATTTTTTGACCCCTTTTAGATACTCATAAAATATAAAAGCTTTTTGGCAAAAAAGAATCTTGAGGAAGTCTATGGACGATCCGGTAAATTGGCATTCCGATAATCGGTTCTTTACTGTGCTCTTAAAAATAAGTTTATATTAGTCTTCAGAATTTTAGATTAATTCTGAGCTAATTATTTTCATGGAGGAATGTTCTTGTAGAGCAAATAAATAGGAAATAATATATAAAAAATGTGCTACATATGAAACACTTACTTAAACATAATAGTTGATAGATATTATTTAACAGAATTCTCCCTAGGAATTAAAAAGGGAAGGATGCTTCCTCACAAAAAAAAGGCACCTGGGAGTTTTAAAAAGGCACTCATTTACCAACCTTAAAATTTATCAAAAGTGTTTAATATTATGTAATAGCTGAATTTGGTCCTCAATTTTTAAATAATCCTCTTAAACTATTTTATGTGTATATTTCACAAAGTAATTCTCGCTCATTATCAAAATTACCAAGAAATTTGTAGCCTTTGAAAAAAGTAAATAAATAAGGCAATCTCGAAAGACGATGTTTGTGTATGAATTTTCTTCGAAGAAAGTAAACTGAAAAAAAGGATTAATTGATAAGCAACTTAAAAGCTTTTTTTTAATATTTTAAACTGAAAATTATGGGGAAATAAACATTTATAGATAATTAAAAGGTATTTATTTAAGGAAATAATGGTGAAATTTAAAATCATTAATATATCCCTCCCTCAAATAAAAGATGTGATATCTCTGGGCCGAATAGTATGCAAATTTTAACTATATTAGCTAGACAACATAAAAATCTTACTAAAATGAAGGAATGAAATTAAAAAATTAAAGTTAAATAATTATCAGTACCAAAATAACTCAGAAGTCTACTTAACATTAAAAGAGGTTGTTAAGAAAACCTTTTCCTGAAAAAAAAGAAGAGGCAAGGTTTTTAATTGATGGCGGCTTACGTTTACAAAAGGGGTTAAGGATCATTTATAGAGATCAAAGGGAAGGCCGGCCACCCTTTTGAAAACGCTTAGGGTGAATAGTGTATTTAAATATCAGTCACTGTTTATAAAAAAATGATAAATGTTAGTGTTGCATCTGATAGCATCCATTTTCTTCCATATAATTAATATATTGAAAATTTAATAATTAACATTTACTAAGTTTTTAAATGTAAAAAAATACTAGAAAATTTTTTCAACATTCTTCTATAATGTCTTAAATGCTTTAAAAACAATTATTTTTTTTGCACTAATACATGCAATTAGTTCTGTATTACTATATGCACAGGAAACTTGTTCAACATTAAAACTGTCACTCTATGATTTTTTAAAACAAATTATCAACAAACTTAAAAATTCTTTGATACTCTGACAAATTTAGTTTTTAAGAGAAAGTGATCAGATAATTAAAAAAGAAAAGTGTTATAAATAATTTAATATTAAATCATGTATCACAAAGGCATGTAATGTGGTAGGTACAACAATAAAATTCTCATTGTTTATGAAGTGTTTTTATTTGGATTTTATTTTTATTAATGTTTTTCAATACATAAAGTCCTCAAAGTAAAAACATAAGGATATGTGTTTCATGTCAATATAAACAATTTTTTTTTTTTTGAAACACCTACTGAGTCAAATTGATTTTCTTTTATTTCTAGCTATATTTTAAAAAGCAGATACATCATTTGCTCCAAACAACAGTGAAAGTGACAGTAAATAGCAATGAATTAATGGAAATGTATTGTTGTAAATACATTTTATAATAATAATAAAAAAAAGTAATTGCAATAAAATACAATGAGAGCTAAACAGTCAAAGCTTTGTAGAGGTTAAACAACTTAATGTTTAAAATGTATCAGAAGATAATAAGAATGAATAATACTTTTCATATTTGCCACTGCTTCACATTCAGGCGTACTTTCAATAAAACCAAATCACATAACGTAATACTCATAAAAATGGTTCAGTCCTATCAACAGTCATTTTGTTCCCCGACGGGAGGAAACTTTTGTGCTAAATTTGTGCTAACATTTTCAGGTGGGGAAATTTGTGCTGCTTGTTCTGTATCTACATTGCTAGGAGTTTGACCTCCGTTTCCCTTTTCTGTTATGGATTCGTCCTCATTTAAAGGTGGCATGTTTTCAGGAGGGGCTGGTGAGCATGCTTGGGGCGGACTCTAAAATTGTAAAAAAAAACAAATAAATAATTATACGAGGAACTACACTTATATAATATAAAAAAGAAAAACAAAAACATATTTGTTCACATATCAGCCTACCATGATCAAGTACCTAGCCACATGTTTAGGACTTTATTTTTTAATGGCTATATGAGAAATGCTATGTAATTTTGACCCTGATCAGACTATGTGGACTCTTCTAGAACTGTTACTTCTCTCTCCAAACTTTCACACCACAAGCAATGAGAGAACTTTCATCCAGAACAGATTTAATCTGTACCTTGCTGTGTATGCACGCCAGTTGTTTTTCGGCTGTCAGGATCAAACTTGCTACCCCCTGCTGTCCCACCAGCGCTGTGAGTGTATTTATTCATGTAGATTGTTTGATTCAGATCATATTCATACTGTTAAGTTTAGTTTTGATTAACTGTGATACACTTAATCAAAATATTATCAATATACATGGTTAACTGTTGCACTTACCAGAATATGTGGATATACATGTATATCTGCTACACTTAAATAGCGTTACTAATATGCACACTTAACTGAGATGTTTGTAGATTACACGCAATAATATTAATACATGAGAAAAATTCATTTATCAAAAGTTGCTCCCGAAAGAACAAATAAATTTTTTTTAAAAATGAGTTTTAGGATTGTGGGCTGAACTTGCAACTTATATCCAAATTTCAAGACTTGAGCACAAACTATTCTCTAGTAGAAGCAGACAAACTTTCAATATTTTTACTATAAATGAATAATGCATCGACCACAGTGCTGACGTGAAATATTCTCAGTGGAAGATGGATCATGGTTCAGAGTCCCCTTGCCGACGGGCTAACCGTTGGAGGTTCTTATGGTCTTCCTCTCCAAGTAATGCAAATGCCGGTTAGTTCCATAAAAAAGTCCTCCAGGAAGGCAAATTTCTCCCAATATTTGATCCAGGTGTTCCCTTGTCTTCTAAATTGGGTTCCAAATTACGAGGCTACGTAGTTGAACATTAATAGTCGTAAACCCAAAAATTGGGTCAGCTGTTCAATGATGGTTATTAAATATGAAATAAAATGTAGAAGATGAATAAATTAATCCATGCAGTTAAATGTCATTTTTTTAAAAGTTATCCATAAAAATTGATATGTTAGAATTCTGAAATTGCAATTTAGACGAATTTTAATTCTAAAATTTTTTTAGAAAACTACAGAAAAGTTGTAAGTCTCTTTATTTTTTTGGTAATAAGCTTTTATAATGGCATATCAGCTGGAGATTTTAGTATAATTGTTTCAATTTTGTTTTCGATATAAATAGAATAAAATGAATTAAGTTTACCCCAACTTCTGATCCTCCATGACTGCTACCTCCTGTGCTCGATCTAGAACCAATTTTAGGAGCTGCTTTTTCTTTAAAAAGAAGTTTCTCACTCTTGATTACCACATTACCCCCACCTGGTTTGTGCTTGGCATTTTCTAAAGAACCCACTCTTGATGCAGCTTTAGCCTTGAAGTCTAATTTTGCAGATGAAACCTAAGGTATTTATAAAGAAATTTTTTTTATAAAATACAAATCAATCGAACTTATTTCGATATAAGAATAATATTGATTTAAAGAATAAATTGATGCCTTGAAAAGACTTCTGGAGAAGGACAGGCCACATCGAGTGCTGTCGTGCTACTGATGAAGAAATATTCTTTCTTTAGCAATGTAATAGCTGTAATGGCGGTAATAGCTGTTACGTATTACAAAATTCCTCAAAAGATAAAATGCTTTGAAATTTAAACTTAATTATAATTAAAAAATAACACTAAGGAAGCTAAAAAAATCTCAAGGTACTTAGAAATTTATTTTAAGTAGAACAATATCTACATTTTGTGAAAGCTAGATACTTTCATTTATGATAAAACACTCTCTAGTGTTCAGGAAAAAGCTTCCTTAGAGTTTCCAATCTTCAAAGAAAATCTTTCTAAACTATTCACTGTTGCCTAGCAACAGAGAAGAGTTTGATAAATTTTAACTAATCTCCTATTTATATGAGATATTTCCTGATGATAGTTCAGAAGCAGACTTATCTGAAGAAAATTTTCCATGGAAAGAATTTCCCAGTCATTTTTGTAATGAATAGGTTTTAAGGAACGCTTCTATGCACGAATAAGGTATACTTTGTGTTTTGTCATATTAATTAAATTAATACTCTTAATGTATGTATTTAGACTTGTAAAAAAATCAAATAAAAAAAAACTTCCCTTCAAAATCGCAAATAGTGTTTAATTTAAGTGGAAAAATATTGTTTCAAATGGAAAGAGCAAAGGTGAAATTAAAATCCTCAAAAATTATTTCATTTAGAGGAAATATACTGTAATCGCTATGTAAAGGAAGCTTTTTTTCTCACTTCAATATGAATTTGTAGAGCATAGTTATAAGGTTTTGTAACTGCACTATTTAATGTGAATGTAATAAATTTTATTAAACTTGAATATAATTAAAATGACCTACAAAATTTGAACAAAAGAAGCTTATTGTCCACAGTTTTCTAAACGCATCGTCTTATTACAAATATCATCTACGTGAAATATTAATATTATTGCTTTTAAGCTTGGACAGAGGTAACTCCACCATTTGAATTGGGTAACTGCAACTCGGGAAGAAATCAGCTGGTTGTGTATTAACAAGATGCCGTGTTACGTTACAGTAGGTTTGGTTTATTACCATTTATTATTATTTGGTTTGTTACTCTGAATTTATTGTTGGATCAGATTTACATGGCGAGCGATGCCACGCGTGAGTATCGAACCAGATTAGCGGCTGAATCGTGGTATAAACAAATGCTACGACTCAGCTGCCAAATAGGTTATACACCCACCGGCACCCGATTCTAGATGATTGACATACAAGTAAAACAATACATTTTTAAGGTGTTGCTGGTTTGTCTGTTTTGGGATAATTTTAAATTCAGTGTTCGAAGTTACCTTTACTGTCCCGCCTCCTGGTTTGTGCTTCAGATTATCTTTTGAACCAACTTTTGACTGAACATTTTTAAAATCTAACTTTTGCGACATGATTTTTTTGTCACCTCCGCCAGGTTTATGCGTTGCATGTTCCAGAGAACCAACCTTAGACTTTGCATTCCATTCTAATTTCACTGATTCAACCTGAAAAGAAGAAAAAGAAATTTTAAACTGAATTTAATGTTGAGTAAAAGATTTAGAGAAATTAAGGTCTATAAATTCTTATTTATGCTCTACTGTTACAGGCCTACACAGTAAAAAAATACCGGATCAAATTACGTAAAAAAGTACTGGCACCCTGAGTTCAGAATCCTTGCAGTAATATTTATTTAACTACAGTGATTCAGTATTTTTACTAAAAATATTGCTGTGAAAAGTACGAAGTGTAAGATTTTTTGCTCCGTAAAATTTTGCCTTAATTTGATCCAGAGCTTTGTGTAATGTAGGCGTAGGTATGAAATTTCTGTGTTAAGATGCGTCACGTCTTTGCTAAACCTAATTTTTTTTTTAAACAAATTTTTTCAAATTGCCACTCTGTTTTCTCTCAGCAACTTGTACAAGAGGAGAATAAGTTGTGTTAAAATGTCGTAAGACATTTACATTTTTTAACTAATTTTCTCTCCGTTTTGCCATTTTTACACAGTTACTACAATGCGACTAATAGATGTGTTAAAATGACGTCGCACATAAATTTTATCTTTGTTCCTCCATTTTGACGCATTTAATACTAGCCACTTTTACTGCATCGAAATTTCCAAAGATTCAGAAAATATTTTTCTGACTGGTAGCAAATTTAATCAAGTATTAAAGTAAAAAATTAAAAGAATTTTATCCACTACTTAGTATAAACATTTTAACGTATTTTTAAAATTTCAGATTCAATATTCTCTATTCTCAAGTTTTGATAAAAAGTCTATGAAAATTCTATTTGTTTTAAAAATTTCTGCTCTAGATTCCTACCAATTAAAAAAATATTTCACACAAATCTCAAATGTTGGAGGGTAGGCAATATGATATGACGATAAGCCATTTTCAAATGACCTCACATATATTTAAAAAAAAGATGTTCACTTTTTTTCCGACATTTTAACGCAAATTATCACGACACTTTTTTTATCGCCTGGTCAAAGAACAATCATTTTTAATTTAATAAAAAAATGTCCTGTGAGAAAATAGAGTTCTTTTTATATTTTCTACTATTTTATATAAATTTGAATATTATTATGAGCACGAATAAATAATATGAATAAATACATAAAGTTACTAATTATGCTCCATACATTGAGTTAACTTATTTCTCTCAGTTTAACAATCCTGTAAAATAATGAATCATGTATCTGCTTGTTACTTTAATATTAGACATTAGAGCATATATTTAACTATTAGATATATAAACATGATTCTGACTTTAATTATATAGTAATATTATAATAATAATAATAAATAGCTCTGCTTAATTTGCATGTAACAGTATTAAGGAACATTCGTATTTCAGAAGCATGACAAACACATAAACTTTAATACTTTGTATGAAATATTTGTAAACAAAGAATAATGTAAACAAAGAAAACATGAGCTTCATGCACTGTAATGTTCTTAGCACAAATAGCAACGTTGATTGCTTGTAGCAGAATTAATGTAATAATTTGAATGAAACATTTTGCTATTTATGCAGAAAAATAAATATAAGCTTAATACTTTGTGATGTTCTTGCATAAATAGGACTGCTTTAAATAGAATAATATGCGTAGCATTACTGTACTAGAATAAATTAAAATACGTATTTGGCACATTTGAACAATTCAATTTTTTAACATATTTGTTTTTATATTAAACAATAAATAATTTTTTCACATAAAAAAAGAATAAAAAACAATATTTGGTGGAATATTTTTACTTCCTTATTTTATCGCTAACAAGACTAAAGAAAAAACGTATTATTTTCTGCACAAAAAAAAATTAAAAGTTCTAACCTTTATACTTTTCTTCTAATTTTTCCATGCAAATACATTATGGATATCTGTGAGACGCTAACAATGTTTTATTTGTTAGTACTAATACTTAAAATTGTGTTTAATCAGTGCTTTTTAGCCATATTAGCAATGATTGTTTACTTTGTTGTAACAAAATGTACAAATTAAAGCATATCACGAGTAATTAAATCTGAATCAGATAATCATCGAATTAATTTCTTTATCAATGTACTCACAGTGAAAATCTCGATGCTTTAAAAAAATTTGCTCGAAAAAATGGAGTAACCCGGATCACTCACGTTCAGAAAATAGCTGCCTGCTCATTCATAGAAACTTTCCGGCCCAAAGATGCGAGTCAGTTTAAAAAAGTGCATTTAAAATTCGATTTCTCAGGAACTATTCGACCAATTCCTATCGAATTTTTTATTTTTCCATATTAAATTACATACGTTAAAATTATGTAAACAAGCGTATAATTAAAATTCAAAATTTTTTATACTATTGTTCAATAAAATAACAAAAATTAATAAATAATTTTTATGAAAATTATTTTTTGCATGAAATTATCTTTCTATAAACAAATTTCATTACTGTGTGCAAAAACTTTTTTCGGTTAAAAAAATCTCAAAATATGGCGAAATATGCAAACAATATAATTAGTATTGTTAAGGTGTCCCAACTTTCGACCGTTCTCCTAACTAAACTATTATGAACATATTTTCCAGATTACGGGTACACCTTGTATTTTGAGGAACAGGAATTCAAATCCGTATATACATAAAAGGTATGTTTATTCAGAGAAAGCACGTTTTGTGATTGATTTTCTAACTTAAAATATCGTCTACGCAAATTAATGAGCATATTTGAAGTTCCTCCCATGTACCATTAAGTTTGAGACGCATTGGGTGAAAATCCAATCATTAGATCAAAAGTTATTCACAATGTTCCTTTTTTCCCTTTCCTTTCTTTTGTGCACTGTACAAAATCTTAAAACTGCTAAATTTGTAGTTTAAATCGATAGACAAAATTGAGTGGTCCAAGGCAACCTTCACCTACTTGACTGTCGAAGTTTTCAACGAGTTATTTGAGTTTTACACTTTATGTATAGATTTATTATTTAAATGTACAAAAAACATGTTAAAAATGTTGAAGTAGTTACTTTTTTCTCTCCACCTTTTGGCTTGTGAGTGACATTATCGAATGAGCCTATTTTTGATTTCACTTCCTTAACTTTAGGAGGTGGAGCATTCCAAACAGGCGCCTTTATTGGAGGAAGCTCTGAAATAGATGAAAAAGGATTAAATAATAACTTTCAATATAAAAAAAACATAGGTATTACGTAATGGCCATTATTAGAATCCTTATCAAAATAGTATACACAATGTGGGTCACAAAGTGGAGAGGGAAAAAACCCGCTAACGAATCATTACTGAGGAAGGTGGGACTGAAAACAACTAAATCTGTTTTGTTGCCGGAAGAAAGACAAAACACCACCAAATTCATCGACAAATCAAACTGATTTTGATGTTTATTAACGCACCAGTTATACAAGTGTTTTTATAGATTTAGCTAGCCTTTTTTCCCCCATGCTTAAATATGAATTTATGACCGTTATACATTTTTAACATAATATTTAATTATGATTCTAAAAAATATATGTTAGAATGATCATCACAGATCACCTTGTGAAAATTAGAACATTTCAATTTTATTTGAAAAAACGTACATAAAATAAAGAATAACTTGAGAAGCTAATATAAACATAAAAATTTCGCAAAGAAATGAATTTTGCTTTCCTATTTCATTACTGTTATTGGTGATTATTAATAGCACCAAAAAAGCTTTATGTATCTAACTTATTATTTTTGTTTCTTACATCAGATTATAGTTTAAAGATCCTTTTACTATTTTCCTTAACTGTGTTAATCTGTCGGGAAATATATAATGGCGGAATTCAATAAATACGTTAAGACTACATTGAAATCTGTTTTTTACGAAATCTGAAAAAATTGTCTAGTGAAATGCTGCTAAAGATGTTTTTTCTTTTTCAAATGAAAGAAAGTGGTTGGAATTATTCATGATTAAATAATTTGTGGCTCGCCGCTGAACTTGTTAGTACAATAATTTTATTAGTTCATATACTAAAAATGTTAGAGAGTTATTGCATATGGGTAATGTTTTCTGTGATTGGCTGAGACCCAAAATTTGAAGTAATAATACGAAACAACAAAAATTTTCTTTAAGATTTTAAGTGGAATGATTCACAAGGTACCTTTTATCAATGGAATCTCAAAATTATAGGTATGTAGTTTTTTTTCTTGCTTTTGTAATTAATCTTAACTATTCAACTATCATAAGCAAAAATAACGTTAAATGAAGCTCATTGTCGTAATTCCCTAGCTATGTTAGATACAAGAACACAAACTTGTGCAGCGACCGCGATTAGAGGTATAGAATAATAAAGGCAATTCAATAGTTATGCTGATTTTAATTTCGCTTGAGCTACGGTAAGAAATGTTTCTGTAATTGAAGTATAAATAACCAAGAGAAAGATACTAGTCTCATTTTTAAAAAAAATTTAAATTGTAAATAAAATTGGGAATATCTTTTTAAAAGAAATTCATTCAGGAAACAGATAAATACGATAAAAAAAATTTAATTATCTTTTCTTTTCAACCTTTTTTTTTAAAATGAAAATTAGAAAATTCAAAATATTGAGATGTTATATAATATTATAAGAGTGAGTTGAAAAACACTGCTTATATATCGTAGATATATGAAACTAAAAGTAGCTAATTCAATATTTTTCGTGTTATTTATGTAGTGTTTATTTATATCTAACAAGGGAAACTAGGGAAGTGTGACTCGTCAATTTTGAAATAAACTAGTAGGATGTATGCCTTATGAAGAATAATTTTAGGGGGCAACATTCGTTNATTTATCCTAGTTTCCCTTGTAAGTTACAGTTTTGAATATAGTTTAGTCATAGTTTCCTAGTTATAACATTGAAATTTTATCACTAGATAACTCTGCATCGAACTATATGTGGAACCTTGCTGTAAGTATAGAAACTAGACAATTCTTAAAATAAGATAAAAATTTATTTAAAACAAAATTTTTGGTATTTATACAAAACAGGTGTCTTAGAATTAAATAAGTTCAATACCCACAATATATTTTAAATATTACCAAACATAATTTTATTTGTAAATTCTTAGTTTTTTTAATTAGAAAAATTAAAATACAAAGGCACTNATTTGCATATCCATCTCACTACTATCGCTCCTGAAGTTTGCATGACGCTACGTGCATTATTTCTTGGTGTTGCAATTTCACTTTTGAGGAGTGTATATTCATTCTAATACAGACAGTTAGTTCTTTTGCGCAGTACACGAACAGCACAACAAACTACTACAGCACAACACAACTTACTTACACAGCATAACAATACGAGCACAGAACATATTTTGATAGAGAGATTTAGCACTTTCACGCATCATCCCGCAGGTTCATCTACAGAGCGGAAGGAAAAAGAATCCGGACAACTTTGAATAACTTTTGATCTAATGATTGGATTTTCACGTTCTAGGACTCAATCTAAATAATTCAAGGGAATAACCTCAAATACGTCAATTAATAAGTGCAGACGATATATTAATTTATGAAATCAGGCACAAAAACGTACTTTCTCTGAATAAACATGCAATTTTTTTTTGATGGAGTCGGATTTCTGATCCCCAAAATATAGGGGGCAGCCGCCATCTGGGAAATATGGTCCCAATAGTTTAGCCAGGCCCTCCAAAGTTCGGACTCCTTAATGTTAATTTTACTTTTTGCATACTTTGATATATCTCAAGACCTTTTTAAGCGGATTTAAATTTTTTTTTATACACAATTATAAAACTCGTTTATCCAAAGGTAATTCCTTGCAAAAAAAACTTTTAGTAAATATTTATTATTTCATTTAAGAATGACCGAAAAATTATTAAAGGTATAAAATTTTTTGCGTGATTTTGAAGAATGTTATTTTACAAAGCAAAATACATAATTTGAGCGAAATCGATCGAATAGTTCCCGAGAAATCGAGTTTTAAGTATCTGACTTTTTTGAAATTCAATTTACCTCGAGTCCTAGAACATGAAAATCCGATCATTAGATCAAAAATTATTTAGGGTGTCCCATTTTTTAGCGCACCGTACGTCACCTAAGTTACTTCAGAACTTGCGCAGAATATAGTTAAAGAAACTTGCGGGATGCTATTTGAAAGTTCTAAACCTCTTTAATCTACACATAATGCATGCAGGGTGTTGATGAAACAACTTTGCCCTCTGTAGAGCACATGGTTTCAGTGAACGAAATAAATTTTGTACATAAGGATTATGATTTATGCGCTCAAGAATGATGCTAAAAATGGTTGCGTAGCTTTAACGGTTGCAGAGACAAAATTTCGAAATCTTCAAATGGCAACACCCACTGTTTTTGACAGAAACGTAATCTTTATAGTAAAAAACCTAAGATGGAGTTGGAACGATATTTTTAGCACAAGAAATTGTGACCCTAGACTTTTTGCCAAGCTTCGCCAATTTTCGTGACCCCTAACGAAAAGAGAGTGAGATAATGAGAAGCTATGGATATGACGGGCATGTCAAATATTTTTAAAACATTAACAGCATTCTTTGTAATTTTTTTCTCTAAGGAAAAGAAGAAACTATATGGATATATAGAGCATGTCAAATAATTTTAAATCATTAAAGGCTTTCTTTGTAATTTTTTCTCTGTTTGTAAAAGTTTTTAGCACACACTCTTCTCGTTAGTTGCCTCGAAAAATGGCAAAGCTTGACAAAAGCTTAGTGTAGAAATTTCTTGAGCTAAAAATATCATTCCAACTCTACATTTTATGTTCTTTTCTATAAAGATTACGTTCCATCAAAAAAATATATATATTAGTTTGAAATTTAAAAATTTCGATATTTTGTCTCTGTTACTGCAACCTTAAGATTTATGGAACCGTTTTTAATATCATTCTTAAGCGCATAGATTACAATAGCTAAGTACCAAATTTTGTCAGGTTTCTTCAAACGGTATGCTGACCAGAGTTCGCAAAGTTTTCTTATAATCACTCTATGTACAGTTAGTGAATAAGAAATCTAAATGATATGATTATATTTTTTACGTCGATGCATTCGAGGGTTTCACTTTTATAGAATAAATATTTATGAAACTTAATGTATTTATAAAATATGTGGAAAACAAATGACATTATTATGATATTTATGTGTGAAACGTATTAAAAACAAATTGCACCCTAGAAAAAGAATTCTAGACATATTAAACACTTCACTAACTTTTATCGGCAGTGGCAGTAGATGATCTGGTCGTAGATGAAGAGGCAGATCTTGATCCTGCTTTTTCCGGTTCACCATTTTTCGTAACCTTTAAAAATAAAATTTACAATTTATTTTGCGTCAATAAATGTTTTCCAAAAAATTAATATCCTTTCACGTTGAAATAATTTCTTATTGTTGTTATTTCTAATCCCACTTGCTAAATACCAGCGAGCCTGCTTGGTGAAACCAAACGAATTTAAGGCAGAGGGCATGTTTCTTTTTTTCCATAGCACCATCCTTGACCAAGAATACGTTTTCAACCACACACACACGTCACATCCCGCTTTAAAGGGCGGACCCACTCATACATCATACATTCATTCATCTACAGATCATAACTTCGATCTGAACCAGAGAACGATCAAACTCCAACTCAGTACCCTCAGAGATAATTTTTTTTTTAAAAATGGGAACTAGGAGGCGTTCGTGACCCAGTAGATTTAACGTGCACCAGTCACCTTTAGTCTTCGTCTGGCTGGGATCGAACTCACGACCTCTTCGACATAGGCCCAATGCCCTACCAACCAGGCAATCTCGGCCCTTTAATTTCCTATTGACGTGTATAATGCTTTTGAAAAAGAGTTTTCATATGTTAAATTAAAACGAAAACTGAGTGGTATAAATAAAAATTTATTTTATTAAATTCATATTATTGCAATTTTATTTAAAAATATTTCATTCAAATGTCTGTTTCGCATCTATAAAAAAATTTGCTCTTGAGTACCAGTGTTTAGAAAACTCCTACATAAATCAAAATTTGTTCCATNGTTTTAGGCAGTGGGGGTGCGATTGTTCCTGTTTTTCAGTGGCGCCATCTATGGCCAGGAATTCGACTTCTGCCACGCCATTCACACAACCACAACCCGTTTATTGGGCGGGTTACATTCACACACAAAAGAGAAAGGACATAGAGCACACAGAGAGAGAAAGAAACATCCATGCCTTGCCCGGGATTCGAACCCAGGACCTTTCTGATGCAAGGACAGTTCCCTACAGGCCGGTCGGCACCTGTTCTCTTGAAATCATTAATGACATAAACTATTTACATTTACCTTAGTTATTTCAAGAAATCCTGATGTTTTCTGCGGAAAGTAAACGTCTTAAGCCGAAATGTTAAATTAAAGTAATGTTAAATGCTGTAAAATGGCAAAATTGTCATATCAATTGTCATGTCACAATTGGCTTATAAATTCCAGGACATTAACACAGTTATAAGAAAATTTTTTAAACACTATAATGTAAAGAGGGAGAGCAAATATTAACCTAACACCCAGTTTATGAAAGATTATAATGAGCTCGCATGTAATAAAAGTCATTTATTTATTTAATGATTGATTATTATACACACTATTTTATTCCGTACATATCAACAACAAAAACATTTTTGATTCTTTGTACAGTGGATGAAAGAATTAATTTAAACAAATCATGGTCCATCTAACGAAAAGGCGTTAAGGTTATTTTTTTCTTAAATATAGAACATCATTGTAATATACTACAAATAAAGAACATCACTGTACAATTTAATGACAGCGTTTAAAAACTATACAGTCCTTAAACGCTGTTTGGGTGCATAAATTAAGCAACGTAATAAAGTTGTAAAATAAAATGATTTGAAACATTTTATTTTGAAATAATGTTATAAAAAAAATTTCCGATGTAAATTATTATGTAATTAATTTTAATGTAAATTTTTATAAAATTAATTAAAAAATTTCTAAGATTATCATTTTTATTGTAAGAGAAGTTTTTGAAGTCGTTCATAAAGATATTAAAGTTAACTTTATTATTCGTGCTGGCAAACAGACTGCTAATCACTTTAAGTGGCCAGGGAAAAAAGACTGCGTCAAAATTTCTTAGAACATCACAAATTTAAAAATGTCTGCTCCTTACCCAATATCTTCCAGGCATTTTGCTTCTTCTAAAAGCTTCAAGATTAATGAAATTTTACAAAATTATTTTGTTTTCGCTGTTTTAACTGTTTCTTTTCAAATTAAAGTGTAGTAAAATTAAAAAGTATCTCATATTACTCATTGTGTGCTCATTGTAATATTAGAGTAACACACACAAAAGTACTCATTGTGTGTGTTACTCTCTCACTTTCATTATACTTAACTAATTTGTTAAAATTGTTCACAATAATTAGTTTTGGAATTTATTTACATAAAAATTTGAAATTAACTTATCAACTTTGTCTTTTTAGAGTTTCTTAAGTTGAGTTACTTACTATTAACTTCGTTAAAATGACTGTTTTCTTAACTTCTAAGCTAATATGTAATTTTCCTGGCATTCAAAATTTGGTGAATTTCTATTTTTTTTTTGTTCTTGTGCAAATGTTAATAAACTACACTGCTGTCTGTAAGATATTAATAAATGTAGCTAAATAAATATACAAAGAATTTGAAGAATCTCTTTTTTCCGATTGTCATGCTTCCAAAGAATCACCCATATACAGATAGGTCCTTGTGTTTTCATTGAAACGTTCTCTAGTGTTTTTAGCGCGAGATTATCGATTTATTTTAGTACGCTTGCTTTGACCTTTTTATTTTGCGCACTTTGTTTTAAAACATTTTGTAGAGATATATATTTAATGCAGGGAATATAAAATAAATATACAATGGAATAAAAACTAACCTGAGATCTTCTGGATGTGGCTGAAGCAGTACCTGAAAAAGCAGAAGAAATTATAGATGCTTCTTTAATAATGAATAAATTAATTGAGACAAATTATGAATAGTTTATACTCAATTAATGAACTCATTTAAAATGTTTAAAAAATGTAATAACAAAATATAAAAATTTTAAACTATATATTGAACGCTGGCATTAAAGTGCTGTTTTTAAAGAAAGTTATATGGATTTCTAAGAAAAAAGGGTTAAAGACACTTTTTTTTCATAAATAAATTGATATCTTATTTTTATTAAATACAATCCACACTTGTTAGGAATTACTTTTTTCCATCGAAATATAAAAATATTATTGGAGGAGAAAAAACATAGATACAGCAGGAAAGCAACTACATTGCGTTTTAAACTACAAAGCAAAGAAAAAAAAATTCGGAAAAGACTTGTTTTCTTTGCTCAGTACTTAAACTATTATTTTGGAAAAAGAAAATAAGAAAGTTTCTGTGTTTGGGCAATAAATTGTCTAATATACACATGTATTTCTAGATAGCTCTTACCGAAAATGTTTATTATTATTATTATTTTTTTAAAGCATAAAATTGCTAATAATTTCTCAAGTTGAAATTTTTTTTTTAATGATTATCTAAGAATCTAATTTGGAGCCATTAAATTATTAAGTAGTGTTTCCTTGAGAATGAAAATCAATTCCACTGCAATATCTTGATTTGTTTGTTGTTCAATTAGGTAATGGTTCCATAGTGAACACATGGGATCAATATATGTTCAGATATATAGGGATAACGAGGAGAGAGCGTAGCTGTTGTTGTTGTTGTCGTCAATGGGGATGCAGGGGGTTTGATTGTTCCTTTTTTTCCGGTGGTGCCATCTATGGCCAAGAATTCGACTTCTGCCACACCCATACGTCACGACCGTTTATAGGGCGGACCCATTCATACAGTCATTTATTCATCCACAGATCGTAATTTTGACCTGCACCAGAGAACGATCAATCTCCAATTCAGTACCCCCAGAGGCATTGCTTTATTATGGGAATATGGAGGACTTTCCTACCCGACAGATTTAGCGTGCACCAGTCATCACTTACTACACGGGGAATCGTCGACCGGCTGGATTTGAACTCCCGTTCTCACAAACTCGAGTCCATCGCCCTGCCAAGGAGGCTATCTCGGCTAGGGCGTAGCTTATAATAGTATTAAAATAATTTATAAAAGTTGCAAAGTTTTAAAAACTGGTGTATTAAACAAGGCTAAGTGAAAAAAAATCAATACATAAAGATCTTATCATGGACATCTCTTGAAAATAGTTAAATTGAAATAAACGTACTTCCGCGCGAGCAAAATTTCAGGCAAGAGCTAGACGGAGAAAAACTTTGATTAGTGTATTGTTCAAAAATAATTAAGGTGTTATAGGATTAGAGGAGTTGAAGAATCAGAATATTTAAATACTGTTGTGTTGTGCATCTAGTTTGCTTGCCATTTAATTTTATAAGTTGCACAAAATAATTTTAAAAGCCGATCAAGCTGTTTAAAAAACGGCTAGTTCATTTATAATACTGAATTGAGACAATAATATTCTGTTAAGTTAAAGAAAATATCGAAAGAAGCATTTTCGATTGATTTTGTTTTCCTCAGTTTTCTCTGTTCTAGTATTACTATCACTTCCTCCATTTAAATTTAAGGATTGGAGACTTAAAATTCAGTTTAAAAAATGAAAATATTTATCAAAGCTAAAAATTTCTTTTAATTTTTCTCAACCGCAGATAAATTCTCTCTCGAAAATTAAAAACTATTTTCAAACACCTTTCAAACAAAGAATTGAAATTTTGAAACTGAGAAAAATTTTTTTTTTAAAGAAAATTAATAAATATGAAATATTTGAAGTAAATGATAAAAATAGGCGAAATATTATTTGCCTCCTCATACTTTAAAAGGGTTCAATCTTTTAATATTTATTTCTATGCAATTTTTACGGTAGCGCATCTATAAATAATTTAGGCGCAAATTAGACGATTGTGAAAATTGTTTTGGGGAGATAGAAAAGAAATAGAACCTAAAATCAATGTTTAGTCAGAAAGAGGAAAAAGCATTTGGCATACCTCCAAATAAGAGCAACTACCTTTCTGGATCTAGCATTCATTCATCGAACACGATTTTAAAATAAAACATTGAGAAAATTAAGTTCTAAGTCACAAAATTATTCTAAAAGTGAAATGATACTCCACTTAAGTTTCTTGATCTTGTAATGTAAAAGTGCACGAAGAAAAATATTCTGGTAAAAATACGATGCAGTATGGTAATAACATTTCTGGTGAAAAGAAATCATTATTTTGGTTAATAAAATCAACACATACATCATTTTACTTGGTTTTTCACCCCGTTCATACCATAATGGTTAACCGAAAATTCTGGTTTTCAAAATTATAGTTCTTATTACCATATATTTTACAAAAAATACAAAACTGTTAAATAAATTCAACCGTATAAATGGTTTTCATGCCGTGCTCTAAGTATCATTTTGAAATTACCAAATTTCATCACATATTGTGAAAATATATTTCATGACTAATTATACCAAAATTGTTACCAAAGCGCTTCGATTAAAATTAGTGAGATTTTTGTTGTTCCTATAGAGCCAAAAACACGGTAAATTTTACTAGATTCTGGTATTTTTTAACATACTTTTTTTTTCTCAGTGTATTAAAAAAAAGGACGAATTTGTGTTTTTAAGAAAAAAAAATGTTGAATGAATAACAAACTTGCTGTCGAATATTTACTAAAATGTCTTATTTTAATTTTTTTCCTCAAAAACTGAACACTTAAAATTAGAAAATGGTAACATTAAATTTCGAAAGTTGATTAAAAAATAGACAATCGATATAGTATCGGAGTAGTTGTTACCATAATGTCATAATTTTGTTTTATTCGGCCACAAAATCGAGCACTTAAAACTTGAAAATGATTAAAATTAAATTTAAATTATTAAACAGCAAACAGACTTATACGTGTAGAATATTATGCTATCAAACAGTCTTTTTTAATTTTTCAACAGTAAAAGAACACTTAAATATAGAAAACGATGAAACTTAAATTTTAGTTATTGCGTAACAGATTTTTGTTGGTATATTTTCTTGCAAAATAGCCTTATTTAAATCTTATTCAACAGGAATAAAAGTACGTTTGATATTAGAAAATCATAAAATAAAATTTCGATTGGGTGTACTTGCCCTTCAAGAAAAAGAGAATCGCGGATATTCACTGACATTACTTATGACTTCACCTGATCGCGTATAAGCAAAATGGCGTGTTAAAGTTAAGATAATTTTCTCCACATAAGTTAGGATATTAATTAACGTGAAGTTAGTTAAATACAATGCCGTATCACACATCGAATTTATTGAAATATAATTCTTTCTCGTCTGCGTCTTTTACTTAACATAGATTTATTATTTATATATTTTATTGTAACCATGATATATTTTTTTTCGTGTACCTGACAACTTCGATGCATAATTAGTTTATGTTCTACATTGCTTTGTGTCTGTCTTTGTGTTCAGTGAAAAATATATAGTGAAAGTATGAAAATCTTCGTGAAAGAATATAGAATGTTTCATTCATATTGATAAAAATGATATTTGACTTGCTTGAAAAAGAATGGAAAGAACAGCTGATAACGTAAACAAATGCCACGTTTCAACAACCAGTCAGGTTAGAGATACCGGCATTACGTCACTTGCAGGTATCCCATTACAAGTAAACAAACTGATTGGGTCTGGACACAGAGTTTCTGGATCCCTAATTTCCACTTTAAATTTCTTTAACTTTTCAGAAGTCAATCGTGTGACGGTTAAGTGTTGTTATGCGTTTAAATGTTGATTTTTCGAATGATTTAATGGGATACCTGCAAGTGACGTAGTGCGGATACATCTATCCTGATTGGCTGTTGAAACGTGGGATTTGTTTACGTTAGAAACTATTCTTTCCCTTCTAGTTTGAGTAAGTCAAGCCCATCAAGTAACAATTCTCTCAAGTGACACATACTATATTCTTTCACAAAGATTTCTTCACAAATATATCAATTCTTTCACTTTATTCATCTGACTTAAAACAAAAACCGGCACGCAGCAATGTAAAACATAAACAAACTAATTTTGCATCGAAGTTGCCAGGTACACAACACAAAAATATATCATGGCTACATTAAAATACATAAACAAATAATAAATTCAAGTTAAATAAAAGATGTAGACGAGAAAGAATTATCTTTCACATATTCGATGTGCGATATAATTAACTTCACTTTACTTAAAATACTTTCACTTGTGTGGAAAAGTTTAGCTCAATTTTAACACGCCATTTTCCATACAAACGATCAGCTGGCACTGATGTTACAGGTCACATGTGTGGGTGATCTTCTTTTTCTTGAGATGCAAGTACCGAATCCATCATTTTCCCGTGGAGTCATTATTTTTTATTTAATAATAACTCTTTCATTATAAATATTTTAAATATTTCTTTCAGAAAATTAAACTACAATGAAAAAGCCAAAATCTTAAAAGAATAGTAAAACATATTTCAAGCTCTTTACAAACTTAAAGAGCATTCCTACTGAATGTCGTTTGAACTTTAAATGCACCGATCAAATTCTCAGTTTCTAAATGTATATTTTATATGAAATTTTATTTTGATTTAAAAGTGACAAAAATATTGTCGGTGCAGGGTTAGAAAATATTTTGCATCAAAATGGAAAGTTTGCTTTAGAAACATTTGAATTCTACACAAAATAGTTTATTTATAACAAAAAGAGAAGGGAAAAAGATCTCCAGTCTTCTCTTCAAATGAATATCGATTGAACTTTGAGTTTATTTTCGAACGGCATCGTCAGAACAGTTTGGAGCGGATTCCAGAAGGTCCGTGTCGGGGAACAAACCCACTGTTACTGTAGAATATTTTGTAACCAGTTTTATTTTAATTTTATTCTACGATTTAATTTTATTAAAAGAACGCTTAAAACAGAAAACGAAAAAAATTAAATTTTAGTTATTAAATAACAAACAGACTATTGGTCTAGAATATTTTGTTACCAAAAGAAAACTTTCTTAAAATTTTATTCAGCAACAATAATAAAACACTTAAAAACTATAAGAGATTATAAAATTAAATTTCAACTATTGAATAACAAATAGACTGTTGGTATAGTACAATTTGTTCCCAAAAAGTTTAACCTACAATAAAGATCTAAAATTAAAAACTGGAAAATGATAAGATTAAATATTAAGTGTTGAATAACAATCTATTGACGTAAAATATCTTATGACCTAAAATTTTTATTTAAAATTTTTCTATTTGAATTTTTTTTTTAATTTTTTTTTATTTTTTTATTTCAGTGTTTTCACCCATCTTATAGTATGTTTCAATATATTTCATTACATGTGTGTATGTGCTTCTAAATTTTCTTCGTTTTTTTTTTGTTTTCACACATTAAAAAGTGATTGTTAAATTGTTATTGATTTCATAGGCAAAAAGCAAAAGATTGTTAAAAAGATAAGACATCAGATTCAAATGAAGTTTGTGACAATAATTTTCCGCTTGTTAAAAATATCTTACAGTTTTTTTTTCTTTTTTGTTGCAAGCTTGAAAATGCATAAATATCCACAGTAAAAATATTCAAATTATTTTATAACGCGTTTTGCTTCTTGAAACACTAAATTTCGCACATAATTCGATGAATTTCATTCATCATGGTTTTATTCTTTACCGAATCAGCTTTGTATTGCATATTTTATAAATACTGTCTGGAATTAAACCTTTTACCACCTAATGGAATGGAATGAAATGAACAGTTTAATGAAACTTTTTACTTAACATTACGTGAACATTTCCTAACTATCAAGTGAAATAATTCTTATTTGGTGAAGTGTCTTTTTAAATATTCATGCAATGTGCTGTTTTCTTGTCCCGGGTGAATGCTCTATTTGGTATTACATCTTCCTGAAAACAAAATTGCTGACCTGAATTACTTTGTACGATCAATACCGGCCAGGAAAGGTGTTGCTCCTTGCATTTTTTAGCATGTTATACAATGGCCTAAATTATAAATCCTTTTTTTTTAAATAACAAAATTCGTGATTCCATTTATAAATTAGTACATGGAATAAATGGAATGTTCGAATGGTTGAAAAATAATTTTTATTTCTCTTTTTCAATTATTATGTACATAACAAAATTCGCTTCATTTATTGTTCTTTTTTCTTCATTTATTGTTTCTTTTCTTTTCTAAACAAATGTGATGCACATCATTGTCATCTGCAAGTCTCTTCAATGTTGTATACTAAATTTTATTGAAAAAATTATCTATGTATTATGCAATTCTATCTTGTAATTGTTATGCAATTATGTAATTGTTTATCCATGTATTTTGTATTATACGGGCTGGACTGGTAGCCAGACGTGGACTATGCGGGTAAAGGTTTTGCAAACCTAGGTACGTGTCCACGTCTGGAGGAAAAGAAAGGAAAAGTTGAAAATGGAAGATAATGGAAAAGCAATTGCATATTAAAAAAGAAAAAAAACTTCACTCTTTCAAACCCATAAATTAATTTTTGTCTAAAATTCTAATAACTTTAAAGAGTAATTATTTTGAATTTTTGCTAATATCTATCCAGATGCGGGAGAGTACTTAACAATACTAATTTAAATATGCAGTGAAACCCGTGCAAATTTGCGATTTGCCATGAATTTCTTTAGTGGACAACTTATTAAGAAGAGCGTTTTTATAGTCTATACAAATTAATAACGTATATGATACGCATTATTTATTATGTACGCTATTTTTTTCCGTATGATCAACTTACAAAGGGGTTTACGTCAGCTTTCAATACTATGTTATAAATTCAGTAAAATTCTAATACATAACATAATACCACAGAACATTTCCTTGAAAGTCTTCTTTTTCTTGCTGGTAAACTTATGAATGGTCAAGAAAAACATTCACTATGGCACTCTTAGATTAAATTCAGGGCTCAACATACAAGATAAACATATGGTTAGGTTATTAAAGATATTCTCTCTTTTATTTTACAGGAAAAATTCAGTTCTAGGTAAAAGAGGTCAACTTGTCAGGTTTCACTGTATTATTCTTCAGAGAAACACCGAAGAAATTAGTAAATTTGAATTCACACTGTTTAGAGGGAAACAGAAAAACCTTCAAAGTCAAAATGTATTAGTTTTTTGATTAATCAACAACTTAAAGCAAATTATAAATAATTGTCTGGATGCAATAGAAACTGCATGATTGAAAATGAATAAAGTTATCATAACGGCGAGCATGAAGTGCACTGTTTTTCGAAGGTTCTATCGTTACTTGAATTAATGATATTTGGGGTGGCTCAGGGGATAGAGTGTTCCCCTTCCAATGAGGTGAATCGGGTTCGAATCCTAACAATGGCTAGACGATCCGAATTCCGCATTCGGCTCTCACCGACCACAGTGCTGACGTAAAATATCCTCAGTGGTTGACGGATCATACGTTAGAGTCCCTTTTCCATCAAGCTAACCGCGGGGGTTTTCGTGGTTTTCCTCTCCATGGAACACAAATGCGGGTTAGTTCCATGAAAAAAAGTCTTCCACGAAAGCAAATTTCTCCCAATACTCGAACCAGGAGTTCCCTTGCCTTCTGGATTGGTTCAAAATTACAAGGGTACGGAGTTGAACATTAGTAGTCATAAACTCAAAATTGGGTCGGCTGTTCAACGACGGTTATAAAATAAAGTAAAAGCATATTATGCTGAGCTGTGGTGACTTAATCCAGGAGTTCCTTTGTCTTCTGGATTTGGTTAAAAATTACAAGGTTATGGAATTGAAAACATTGGTCGTCGTGAACTCAACAGTTAAGTTGGCTGTTCAACGATAGTTATAAAAAAACAATATGCTGTTTTTATACTTATTACGACTTGCAACAGTTATTCATGATTGCTAGTTTAAGTGTTCTTCTCTAACTACCGCACTCTATGTTGTATCTCTCAAAATATTTCAAAATATCAATATAAAAAGGCCATAAAATAAAATGCAATGATGATCTAGTTTCTTAATATTCGTAAAGCGATTCCAGCGTGACATTGCTTGGATTTATAAAATATGCAAAAATGGAATTAAAAATTAACCATTGATATTAATAATTTTTATTTAGGTGTAAGATCTTGCCAAATTGTCAATTTCGTTAAAAGTTTTATTATCTATTTTTTTAAATATTTAAGTTAATTATCCGTTTTAGAATAGAGCGTTGTGCCTTAGGACATGGAAAACGAAGTAGCAAACATTAGCATTATTTTTAAAAAAAAATCTAATTTCAACCTTAATCAATACATGCTATCACAGCAGAAGCTTTAAATTAATGACTTCGCGATAGAAAGAAATATTTTCGTGAGAAAATATTGACCATTATTTTTACAATAAATGATTTAAAAAATTATGCGTCCTACATGCTCATATTCGCTCCCTTCATCGCGATTCTAAATTTTTTTAAAATATTAGGTATAAACTGAGAGCTTGTTCTTTGTGGCATATATCTGCAATATTTATTTTCAAAGTTAAGAGACTTTAATAGAATTAAAATATTGTCTTTATTGCATAAAACTGTTCTGAGATACAACAAGATGCTGTACAACACAAAAAATCCCGGATCAAATTACGGTATAAAGTACCTACACTTTGGGTGAATCATCCGTAAAATCCATTTTTACCATAAAATATTAAACAGTAAATTTTACAGTAATATTTATTTCATTAGGGTTATTCAGCGATTTTACTGTAATTATTACTGTAAAAATTACGGTATATCAGATTTTTTTGCACCGTAACATGTTCCAGTAAAAATGGATTTTACGGTAAAAGGTATTGGCCTCCTGAGTGACTATACTTTTTACCATACATTTTATTGTGTACTTTGGGACATTTTTCAATTTCTTCTTTAAAAGGCTGACAGATTTTTTCTTAATTCTGTTTGTGTTGGAAAAAATTGTTTACTTTAGAATAAGTTTTTGTAAGCTTGTCTTTGGAATACGAATCTGACTAAATAGTTAAAGCTAAAAATTTGGATGTGAAAAGTGTCCCATAAATAAAACACTTTTCCTATAATATCTAAACAATACTAATCAATAAGACAATATGAATCGCTTATTTCGAGTTCAAGAAATTAAAACTGTGGCTTTTTTATATTTCTTGATACAAACGTTGATTAAAAAAGCATTATATATTTCTTATATATATATGGATTTCTAATTATTCTTTAAAGGAAATGTTCTGATATTGTTGTATTACGTAACAATAAATACAGTTACAACAAACTTCGTTCGAAAAATATTTTCCCAGTGATGTTTCCCTTTAATACAGTTGCTAGGCAACGGAATTTTCTTTCACGGAACGTGGCCGTAAAACGCATAAAAGAGTCAAGATACGATCTCAACTGAATGAGGATAGTTCCCTAGTAAGTAAATTTGAACCAATATTTTATTCATAAAATTTTACTACTCGAAGTTGCCATCCTAAAATTTAAATTCAAGTAAAGATAGGGTATACTTTGCGCTCGCATGAATAGAACAAAGTAACATTAATGAAGCCCAAATAAATGAACAAAAATGGACATACTACAGTTCTTTAAACGAGAACGTTCCTCATTGTCGAAACGCAAAATTACGATACGAAATGTGATACGTGTATATTAGTCCTTTTGTCATCAAAATGACAACATGAGATTTGATAGATGTATATTAATCGTTTTGTAAACAAAAAGACAACATGAAATTTGATAGATGTATATTAGTCATTTAGTGAACAAAAAGGCAACATGAAATTTGCTGTATGTTTATTAGCTATTTTGCGTTTTCATATTGAAGAAGATTCTTATTTATAGAACTGATACATTCCAGTTTTCTGCAGTTATTTGTGGTTGATTAACGTTATTTAGCTTTATTCTTAAGTTTAAACGTCATTTTTAATAATTCTAAAATGCTGTTTCTACAATGATTTACTTCCTTCTTATAAAATTGATGTATGTCATAAGACAATTACGTTCTTTTTGTTTATTTCTCTTGCAACCTATGTAGCTAAATCTTCGAATTTCAAAGTAAGGCAAGGACGCACAAGTTTTGTGAAATCACGCGTGAGGTGAAATGCGTGGGTCACCTTTCATCTCAAAACACCTGTTCCATCCGTAGGTGGTTTGCGGCATGAACTTCTTCAACATCCTTCAATCCAATCAAAATAAATGTAAATTCCAGTATTTTTTTACGAAATCTTTTCAGGCAAGCTTGAAAACTTTATTTTATAACTTGCTTTTTTATATTTTAAAACAATTATCTAAAGAGGACGGTTTTTCAAACAATTTAAAAATACATAATTAATTTCAATACACAACAATTGTTGTTTTCTTTTAGTTTATCTGAGAAATACACAAAGATTTAATGAAATAATTCCCTGCACTAGAAAACAAAAACATTTTTAATTACTCAATTAAGCATATGACAGAATTTTGTCCAAACTCTTCACTTCCAAATAAGATTCCGAAGAGATCTTAGGAAATTCTAAAGTGATCATTTTATTAGTTGGTTGGTTGATATTGAATTTCAGATTCTATTTTATTATAGTTGCATATAATCACATGCCACAAATGTCCGCTTGAAATATTTATATTTCTGATGTATTTATTCAAAAGATTCTAATACGATCATTTGTATTTATCAATATATGATTAAAACTTTTCCCTGACATTTCCTATTTCAGACAACGGTCAAAAAAGATAATATTAATCTTTTCTACAATGGAAGAAGTTTTAGCAACAGTGAAATATTGAGCATTTTATGCTTCTACTACTATTTTAATTTAAAAAAAAAACAGCATAAATTTGAATTTTTTTAAACATTAGTTTAGTTTATGTTGACCGGACTGTGTCAGGGAACTGGCCTTGCATAAGAAAGGTTCTGGGTTTGAATCCCGGACAAGGCACGGATGTTCCTTCATGCTCTGTACTATTTGTCCTTATTGTGGGAGCAACGTTGGTCCACCTAATATGGTGCACCTGAAAGAGTGGCCAACAAATCTGCCCCTCAGATGCCTGCATGACGAAAGGTCATTCTCCAGGTGGGCATTGGAAAAAAAGGGTTAGTTTTCAAAATGAATTCTCAAAATACCATTAGAAACTTATAGATCATTGGCAGGAAACTAGAGAAAACAATTTAATTGTAATATCGTTCTTAAAAACCTTTTAATAAAAGAAAAGCAAATAGTTGTGTATTGAAATTAATGAGCTGTAGTGCAGTTATCACGTTAAAATAACGTAATTTCTACGAACCAGGCTCATTTTTATTCCATAATACAAATTCTACAAACCTTTACTATTCTATAAAAATAAGTCATATTTATTTTACAATACAATTTCCAAAATAGTTTAACTGTTCTCACACAATTTTCTAAAATCTTTCCTGTTTCATTGACAATAAAAAGTCTGATATTTAAATTAGCTGTTGCATTTGGTCAAAAATGGTTAAAGAATTGATAATCTTTTAATGATATTTTTTCCTTATAACACCGAACAAAAGAAGATGCTATCTTTTAGGAAGAAGGACTGTTTAACTATTGTTCATAGTTTCTATTACACATGCTAGTGTTTATTTAAAACAAAGAAAGGTTAAGAAATCACAAATATAACATAAGCCGAATCAACTATGGAACTAGAAACCCCTTCACTGCCTTTAAATTAGTTATTTAGATCTTGAATGCTGACTCAGTTTATGCTGATTTCTTCCTTTCAATGCTAATATATTCTTAAACGAAGATAAAATATTTATTCATTAAAAGAATATGAAAAAAGAGCATTTTCATTCATAACTATTTTAAATAAAATTTATTGGGACAAATTTACTATCCCAGAAGGTGTTTTCAAATACGTAATACACCTGAAAGTTAACTGCCAATTTGAACATTTTTATGCAAATGTTTGATCTAACTTTTTATGTATGTAAAAAAATCAGTCGTATGCAAACGTATTTAAAATTGAACTTATTGCATTAGATTTATTACCCAACGATTCAATAAGTTTTATTCTAAATTACGCTTCTAAAAGTTAGGCCTACAATTCAATTATGATTAAGAACTTTTTCATTTAGATGGCGTTTGAGTTTTAAAAATGTGACTAAAATTGTAATTAGTTTACTTGAAAATAAAGTGTTATATTCTATATAAATTTATTCATTTCAGTTTTACTAAATTTCTACTAGTATAAATTTTTAATGTATTCTTTGTAAGTTTAAGAAGTCTAGATTCTTCAAAAGAATCTATATTTTTACCTTGGAAATAATAATATTAACATATTTTTAAAAAGAAAGTCATTATTATCGATCGCTTCGCTTTTATTTAATAAACAATTTTCGAAAAAACAACTTGTATTTTTAATTTCATTCTAAAACCCTCAGAAAATCTGACAATCTGTGTTGCATTTGTGAAATTATTATTTTAAATGAAAATATATCAACATTGGTTTTGAAATGTGTATATCTTTGTATTTATACTATTATTATTTGCATTAATAAAATAGAACCACAGAATATCTATAGAGAATAATTGATCCTTTGTTATACTACTCCAGAAAATTTCATAATTTGAAATCTATAGTTTAAATTATTTTAAATGATATCATGATGCTTTTTAAATCATGATAAGTAATTGTGATCTATAACTTCTTAATTTTAATATAAACTTTGGGAAGACGCCAATAACACTTTAAGCTATAACATCTTCGAAACACATATAGAATTTTAGAGCATGTTGCGTTTCTGCTACTATTTCAGGTTGAAAAACTTTAATTTGAGAATATTTTTTTTCAAACTTTAGTTTATTAAATGAATACACATAATACCATTGGGAACTAATTGGGCATTATGAGAAAACTGGAGAAAACAAATTAACTCTGCTTTTGTGAAACATATTTTTTAAACAATTTATTTAACTAATAATGTAAATATATTTTTCTTTTAAAAAAATCATTATTTTTGATCCATTAATTCTTTATTTAACATAAGTTTTGAGTGAAAGTGCAAACAACACTATTATAATTTTTTTTAAAAATTCTCTCATAATATCCTCACCCGCATGCACTGTAAAAAAATTCAGGATCTAATTAAGGTAAAAAATACAAGCATTTAGGGTACCGGTACATTTTACAGTAGAATCCATTTTACCGGAACATCTTATGGAACAAAAAAGTTGATATATCCTAATTTTTACAGTAATAATTACCGTGAAATCATAAAATCATTCTAATTAAATAAACATTACTGTAAAAATGAATTTTACAGATGATGTTCCCGAAATGCCGGTATTTGAACAGGAATTTTCTACAGTGTATAGTATGCCAGAGAATGTTACGTTTTCTTATTTTTACTAAAAAATTAATTTTAAAATCTATCATTGTAATTTTAATGTAGTTTAGAGAATGATTCTTAAGAATATCTATCAAAATGACGGGATACTTGTAAAGAAACTAAAAAGAAAAAATAATTTCAAGTTTCTTCTTTTTTCTTCTTGAATAATGTTTTTAAGTAATTACTATTTTTTAAAGACAAGCATGAATATCAATTCATTTTCTTAACTTTTTCTTCATTTTACTTAACTTTTGTGAAAACGCATACACAACTTTTAATTTTTTATAATGTTCTAATTGACATAAAAAAAAACGGAGTTTGTTTTGTTCATATTACTATTTTAATTGTTTTAACACAATAATTTAAATATAAATCTCAGCATTTAAAATGTAATAAATAATACTTATACAGTATGGTAAGGCGATTGCGGTGTAACTTCGATAAAAAATTAATTTTCAATTTGAAATTATTTTTTACGAAAAAAAAGTCATAATTTGTCGTATTATCAAACATTTTTATTTACTCATATTTAACTGGTAGTAAAATGTTTGAAACCTTAACAAACAATAAAATGTTTGAAAATATGTTAAAACAAAAGAAAAATAGTTAATTTTTTTTAAAACAATATATAAATATTAAAAATTGCTTTCTTGAAATTGAAATGAGTACAAATAGCATATAGTTATGGTTTTGAAAATTTTATGAATAAAAAATGGAAGAAAAAAAATTAATTACTCAAAAGCAAGATTTATACCTTAAAAGAAAACAACCTTTAATTAGTTCCTTTCGGACGATTGAATTTAAAAATTAATTATAAAATGTATATTTCATAGAAACAAATACGTATCCTTGATAATCACTTTATGCAAATGAGTTAATTTTCACTTAATTAATGTGGCATTCACTGTAAAAACATACTAATAAGAAATAATAAACATTTTGCTTCAGAATTCAAGAATTCAATACATTTTAATTGTGTTTTTCGAATATAATACGCAGAGCAATTAATTCTGAAGAACCATTTTTAAGCTGACGCTATTAGTTATCTATTTTATCAAACGTTTCTAAATGAATTATTATATTCAAGATAAAAATATAGAAAACTGAGAAAATTTTTTTTTAGATAAGATATCCTTATTTTGGCGGGCAAAAAATGAAAAGAATATTTATTACCTTGCGAGCTGTTAGGAGCGGTGTTGTTGTGATGGACAGCTCCTACGACTGCTTCGGCCATTATCTTCTTTAACTATCACACTCAAAAGTGACTATCCGTTAGTCGCACACTTTAGAAGAAATAAATATCTTTTAATTAACTTGTTAGTCACTTAACTGTCCTTTTTTAGAGATTATTCAAGAAGATAAATAGAAAGAGGAAAAGAGAACTAGAGAGCTCTTAATCCATCAGCTCCGATTCCGAGTCGATCTCAGTTGAAAGGTTGCCAATTCAGATGACTGAATGGGAAAAGTCGCCAAGTGACGCCAAAATTTAATTTGCTCCCTGAACTAAAAATTCGTCTTCTTCGTGCGCCGATCGATTGGGTAAGATGATAGCGGTAAATGAACAAAAATGAAACAGTGATTTTTCAAAATTATGTGTCATTCAATTACTATGAGAAGAGTTAGAAAAGAGATTTTTCGAAAATATTGGCGTAAGATCTTGGCGCCAGCGTCTTAAGTATGCGAATGTAATTCAACGTGCATATTAAAATTTCAGATCATAATTACTAGGACTAATATTTATATTTTATTCATGAAAAATTGCTATGGCTTACAAAATAAAAATAGTTTACTAATATCACGCAGCTGTGATATTAAGTGATTTTCAGAATTTATTTAATTTAGTGAGGCCGTCGTTCATTTCAGATAGTTATATAAAAATATGCAGTTGAGAATATGTGATTTAATGTGAAAGAAAAATCATGGTATTTTTTAAAAATAAATTTTTTAATTGAACTTAATAAAAATTTTTTTTTTTTTTTATAGCAACATTACATGTTTATAACTGTATTTAAGGTATAAATAAAGGAAATTTAGCTTAATGTGACGAATTTATAATCAATTAAATTAATAAAAAATCAGAAAAAATTTTCAATTTTTGCTGACACCGAATTTAAAGATTGTTTCAGTTTTTTTTCGGATTTATTTTATATAATACGAATAAATGTAATTTTTGATGCACGAAGGATTTTTTAAATTATTTTTAGCAAGCAGAAAATTGAAAAGAAACTCATTTAAAAGGTCAGAATTTTGTCATTCAATTAATCAAAAAATGTAAACACAATAGCTTTTTTTTCGTGTTGAAAAGTGCATGTAGCATGCAAGTAAGAACAAAGAGTTCGGCAATCACCGCTTTTAATACCGCCACAACAGAAACAAAAATTAAAAATTATTTCTTATATTTAAGATTGAGATAAATTAATATTCAAGCGAGAAAACAAAAATGTTATCAAAATCAAACAAATCAGTACTGAGGAAGTAGAGATTGAACAAGAAATCAAATTTGATTTTCTTTGTAACAAATAACAATATATAACTTTTTTGCCATACATTTTAAAGGGAAAAGATATACTTTAGGAAATCGGATGATGTTATCGTGGGACTGTATCTTGGAAAAAATATGGAACAAAATCTAACTCCTTATTCCGCAGAGGATAAACATTATAAAATATTTTTTATTAACTTATAACTGCCGCTTTTTTCAACTTTTTGTCAATATTAAAATTAAAAATTTTTCTTAGTAAAAATTCAAAAAAAGAAAGAAAGAAGAAGAGAAAAGTGTGGGAAGTCGGGTTAGATTATCGCTGAAAAGAATCTTACATAGATTAAATAATGATGATGATATTATATCTACGATATTTAAATGAAATATCATGATGATGATATTTTATCTACGATATTTAGATAAAATATATTATGACAATTGTGCATAAGATGATATTTATATTTTTTGTAATACCTCTAAGTGAGATCTAATCTCATTGGACAAAACATCATCATTATAGCATCATTTTTAAAATCATAACTGTCGTTTTCTAAACTTTTTTTAAAATAATTATTTTTCTAAATATGGCAAAAGAAATTTTTGTGGAACAGAAATTTTCGTGGATAATGAAATAAAACTTTACGCAGAAGAATCATCATTAAAATATAGTTATAACCTACAATTGAATAAAAAAAATATAAGGTGTTGCGTAATGAGCACTCTTAATACGTATTATAGAACCCTGTTAATAATAAAGGGACATATGAGGAACAAATTAGTACTTAAGTCTAGAGAAAACTAAAACGCTGTTGAAAATAAGAAACACATCCCTATTAACGATAGTGAGTGATAACACTAAAACCAGTTTGATTGCCCTAGTAACAGACAGGACGTGAAAGTATCATTAGATATATTTTCAAAGCTTCAGCATCAATGTCTTAATCATTTCTGATTCGACAGGTTTCTATAACGATTTTCTTCTTCTTTGCTTAAACATAAATTTTCGTTTAATGAAGTTTATAATTTTTTGTCTTCTTTTTCTTGCGACAATTTTCGCTTTCTTTTTCATAGTTACGGATTTCCCTTAACATAATTTTATTTCTAATGCCATGGTCTTTTTTTTCATCTTTTTTCTTTCAAATCGAACTTTTCATATAATTTATTGGTTTCTCTATATTTAACGATAACTATAAATTTAAATAAGTTGAAAAACTTTTTTGTTATTAATTTTCATCTATAATTGAGTGATACGTTAAGTCCTTTTTAACTCATAAGACAGCGGCAATTTTTGACAAAAAATATTAAATAAAAATGAAATTATAAAAGTAATTTTACTAGAAGTATTTGATCTAAGAGTTTTGATTTGAGACACCAATTATCACGTACTACTAATTTATGATAAAAATATTTGTTATTTTCCTTAAGTAACTGAACTTCAGGAAATATAGAAATCTATAGTATATTCCTAAAATGGGGAAAAAAATTCCCGTGCTTAATGAGTAAAAAGGAATATTTTAACCTATTTTATAAATAGTATTACAGACGAATTTTTTTTTATCAATATCTTGAGTTTGTTTATAAACATTTTGTGTTTACCGAAATCTGTTGTCGAGGTTTTAATTTAAGTATCGCTTGGCTGAAACCCGATGAAATTTCGTACAGTTTAAAAATGGAAAGGAAAACCTTTGAACTTCCTCGGTCGATTCAATTATGCTTAATTTACGTACTGCTCTGTGCTCCTTAGTAGCAGACGAGTGAAAGAGTTGGGAACCGCCCTTGTTCTGCAATTACGCATCGTTATTTTCCCACTCAATGCAACAGGCATGCGCACCACACCATCTCTATTCAGAGTAGAAAAAAAATTTAATTCACAATTAAAAAAAAATTAAAATATATCGTTAGCCGCAAATATATATCTGAAACATTTCGTAATATGAAAACGTTTGAAATGAAAACGTTTGAAATAAAATGATCGTTTTAATGAAACATCTCTAAAAAAGAATAATAATTTCGCCAATAAAGCGATTATACTGCCAAGCTATGTAGATGAATGTAGGAAGTGCGCCTGCTCCTGGCGATCCATCCGTCATGGAGGGTAAAAGAAGAGGTACAGTAGTTTTTGATTCGGTTTCCAACGGATGTACCGATGTCTCCGGCGATCGTGAGCAGGTGCATAACAACATGTGTGGCTTTAAAATCTGCTATTACGATTTTGTTAACACTGTTTTTAAGTTACTTAATTATTGTATTAAAAAGAAAAATTGACGTATACTATATGATTCCGTTTATAATTTTCGTTTAAGATAATGACTGAATACATAATAGTTTTATGTTTTATGAACTAAATATAAATATAACTGTTCTTATTTTTTAATTTTAAGGATTCGATTTCCTGTTCATAGCTTAAAAACATTTATTTTTTTAAAAAAAAATTTATCTGTTTAAGTTTTTTTTTCTTGGAATATTTTTTTAAATTATATAAATTATAGCATTTAATTTAATTGTAGTATTTGTAACTTATTGTAGCATTTAATATTTTTTTCAAGTACTTATTATTGTTTAATGAATTTTTTAATAAATAGTTTGTAATTATTTCTTTCTTGAAACATTTTTTTAGATTATATAAATTATAGCTTTTAATTTAATTGTAGTATTTGCAAATTATTGTAGCATTTAATATTTTTTTCAAATTATTATTGTTTAATGAAGTTTTTAATAAATAGTTTAATAATTAATATTGCTTATCACCGAATTAATAATATTAATTAATATATCATTAATTATTATTTTTTAAGCGATTATTAAATTATTTTAGCATTTAATATTGTTAGTAATTCGATGACTGCAGCTACTTTTTTAATGATTTGAATTTCCTTCAAAATTTTTAATACGACCCTGGAATTAAAATTTTTGTTCTTAAAAAAATAAATTAAAAAAAGTCGGAGAAACGCTTCATGTACAATAAAGCTACTATAAATAGTGATATCAGGATGATCCCGCCATTTTCTTAATTATTCATGCAAATAGTTTTTAGAAATGGATTTTAAATTATCAATATTTAGTTTAAATTTGAATATAAAATCTGGCTCACTTCTCGTACATTTTAAAATTAATTATGAAATAATAATCTTGGCAATGACGAAATAATTGAAAAATTTTGAGGGGAATTAAAAATTAATTGGAAAAAAAACTGCGCAAAATACAATAAGACTATTTTTTGCATTTCAATAATAGTTTAAAACGTTTATTCTTGTAATTGAACTTATTTTTTAATCTTCCTAAAGAACAATTCATAAAGAACAGTTTAAAATTATGATGCAAAATTGAATTGAAGATTGAATAGAATTGTAAGATCGAATAAAACTAAATATATTCTTTCATTAAATTCTCTTATACATTTCTAAAGCTAACTTTTGTTAACTAAAATATCGCTTAATATATTCTTTCACTAAACTCTTCAATATTTTCTAAAGCGAAGTTTTCTCAAACTCACTAAAATATGACTTAACAGTTTCTTCCACTAAATTCCAAAATTTTGAACACCGATTTTTGAGTAAATTACTTATCGTATCTTTTTTAAATATATAATATGTAATAGCCACGTTATTGAATCTCTGAATTGTTTCACAATATTAAATCTTTTTGCAATTAACTAAAACAGCACTTAACATCTTTTTTCACTAAATTTTTCAATATTTTATAAACCTAATTTTCTTGAATTCACTAAAATAATAATATGGATAACGTAACAGCTTCTTTCACTAAATTCTTAAAATTTGAAGTGTAATTTTATCTAAATTAATCACTAAATTGTTTTTATAGTAAATGAAGGCTTTATCTACACAACAGGCCTCTGAACTATTGTTTCGCAAAAAATAAGAAAAATATTAAAAAATACTAAATTTTCTCAAAATTAACTGAAACAGCACTTAACACGTTCTTTCAACAAATTTTTCAATAGTACTTTCTAAAACTAAATTTTTGCAAATTAGCTAAAATATTACTTAACATGTTCTTTTTATTAAATACTTCCATACTTTTCAAAGCTAAATTTTCTCAAGTTCATTAAAGTATCACTTAATACGTTCTTTTCATAAATTCTAAAAATATGTTGAGTAGTTTAATATAAATTATTTATTCTATCACTTTTTTAATAACACTTATATAAATGTCTTGTATATTAACTTCTAAACTTTTATTTCATTTAAAAAGGATTTGATCATTAAAACTTTTAACACTAATATGTAAGAATGACGCAAACAGTATAGTTTATAACATAAATAATTTAGTTTAGATATTAAGCACATACTTAAAATTGTTTTATACTTGTTTTATGCTGCGGAAAATAATCGATGTTTATTTGCAATAAAAATAAAAATGAAAACTTACGTAACAAAACTTGCAGTTAGAAAAAATGTGGATTCCCATTTCTTATTTTTAGTCAAGATGTTAATACTTTCGAAAAGAAGTAGCATGTATGTTTGCAATTGTTAAACATACTTAGCGTGTCCGTGCCTCATCTAATGTTCTTTTGTACTTCAGAGAAGTCGATTATAATCGCATTAACTGCTTAATGTCTGTATTCTTGTAATAATACTCTTCCTTTTCTTAGGAACAGGGAAAGAGTATACTTACATTCACTCAACATATTAAAACATATATTTTTACACTTAGGGATAAGTAAGGAAAGCTATTTATTTCAAAAATGAACAATTGATTTCGAACAGATTTGTAACTCATTCATGAGAACATGAAATTGTATTTCATGTTCTCTTGACTTAGGTATATAATCGATACACATGATCCAAATAGCACACGTAAAAAATGAAAAAGATACGATTAAATTATTAGTAATCGAAGAGTTTAGTAGAGAAGCGTTTTAATTGATATTTTTAGAGAATTTGAGAATTAGATTAATTAAGATCTAGTGGTTAGTTATTCAATTTCTTCAAGATCTGTACTTCCAAACTCAAATATAAGTAAATATGCACTTAAGAATAAGCAAGGGTTATTTACCCTTGGATATTTACACTTAGAACTATAGATTGATATATGTATACTTATTTGAAAAATGAACTATTGATTTCAAACAGAATTCTTCTTCTTTTGACCTAGGTATGTAATCGATATATATAGTGATTCTAATATCATTCGTAAATAACGAAAAAGATACGATTAAATTATTAGTAATCGAAGAGTTTAGTAGAGAAACGTTTTAATTGATATTTTTAGAGAATTTGAGAATTAGATTAATTAAGATCTAGTGGTTAGTTATTCAATTACTTCAAGATCTGTACTTCCAAACTCAAATATAAGTAAATATACACTTAAGGATAAGCAAGGGTTATTTACCCTTGGATATTTACACTTAGAACTATAGATTGATATATACTTATTTGAAAAATGAACTATTGATTTCAAACAGAATTCTTCTTCTTTTGACCTAGGTACGAGGGTTGCTATTTATATTTCTGGCCTAATAATGAAAAAACAAATATGTAGGATCGAAATTGGTTTTATTGTTTCTCAAAATATTCTCCATGATGATCAATACACTTTTGCATGCGTTTGAACCAATTTTCAAAGCACTTTTTCCAGTCCGATTGAGGTAACTCCAAAACATGCGTTTTGAATGCATCAACCGCTTCTTCGGGGGTCGAAAATCGTTGTCCACGTAATTTATTTTTGATGTGTGGGAATAAGAAGAAGTCATTGGGTGCCAAATCAGGGCTGTACGGCGGATGACCCATCAGTTCGATCTTTCGCTCCGTCAGAAATGCCTTTGTTTGAGTCGATGTGTGAGAGCTCGCATTGTCATGATGAAGAATGATTCGCCTGTTCTTCTGCTTTTTTCGAATTTCTCCGATGACTTCTGGCAAACAAATGGTCGTGTACCATTCAGAATTGACCGTCCTGCGTTGCTCTAACGCCACTGTTGCCACATGACCGTTAATGCCGAAGAAACAGGCAATCATTTGTTTCGATGTGCTTCTTCCTCGAACAACTTTTGTTGGTTTTGCCTCGTCTTGGAAGACCCATACAGTTGATTGCTGTTTTGTTTCCGGCTCATATGCATAGATCCATGATTCGTCACCTGTGTAGATGTTATACACAGCCTTTGATGTACCTTGAACGTATTTTTCCAACATTTCCTTGCACCAATCGACACGAGCCTTTTTTTGAGCGTTTGTCAGATTATGCGGGATCCAACGCGAACAAATTTTTTTTACGCTCAAATGTTCATGCAATATTTTATTGATGCTAGTCATACTAATGTCCAAAGACGCCTCTATCTCACGGTATGTCACATGACGATCTTGCTTTATCAGTTCACGCACAGCATCGATCTTTTCTGGCACAACAACGGATTTTGGACGACCTGCACGGGATTCGTCCTGGATCGAACATCAACCACGATTAAATTCGTTATACCAATTTTTTACAGTGCTGTAGGATGGCGTTTTACCGCTGAATAAAGAATTAAGTTCATCGAAGCACTCTTGTCTTGAAAATCCACGTCGAAAGTTGTGAAAAATAATGGCATGAAAATGTTCACGATTCAATTCCATTTTTTGAAAGAGAAGAACTTTTCAATTTACTGTCAGCAACACAAATGAAGCTATAATGGTAAATCGTCTACTGAATTTATGTTTAAAAATATCAAACTTTCGATTAAAATCGTCTGCGGTCGCCTAGCAACACTTACTGTTGCCAAGGCCAGAAATATAAATAGCAACCTTCGTATGTAATCGATATATATAGTGATTCTAATATCATTCGTAAATAACTAAAAAGATACGATTAAATTTTTAGTAATTGAAGAGTTTAGTAGAGAAACGTTTTAATTGATATTTTTAGAGAATTTGAGAGTTACATTAATTAAGATCTAGTGGTTAGTTATTCAATTACTTCAAGATCTGTACTTGCAAACTCAAATTTAAGTAAATATGCACTTAAGTGATAAGCAAGGGTTATTTACCCTTGGATATTTACACTTAGAACTATAGATTGATATATACAGTAGAGCACCGATTATCCTAACCCTTATTATCCGAACGTTCAATTATCCGAACTATGTCCGAATTCTTTTTTCTTTTTAAAGTTTAGAATATTTTAACTTAGCGACAATTTTTCTTAATTTATAAGAATAAATAATACCCACTACATCTGAGGACCATACTTAATTTACAACCTTTTTTTAGCAGTTTTCTGATAGTAGCCATACATACATGTATTTTTATACAGTTAAACCTACATATCCCTTTAGCCCTCTTCAACTGAAAATTATCTTCCAAAAATGCGAGCTTCATTTTGAGCGTCTACATTTTTTGGATTGCGGAAGGAGTTTATGAATAAATAAGTGCTGAAGTTCTACAATTGAGAGATAGGTAGTCGTCACTTATGGTTAATGATTAGTGATTACAGTGCTTAGAATCTTAAATCTTGGAATAAAATTCTTAACAGAAAAAAACGAAACTGAAGTTTCTGAACCAGTAGATCTTCTGGATGAAATGATGCCAGGTTATACAGCAGAAGAAATAGAAGACTGGTGTCCAGACACTGAAAACGACACAGGATTTCAAATTTAAAATGATGATGAAATTGTTGCTGAAATTTTGAATGAAAATCCACAGGTGAAGAGGAAGAAGTAGGTGATCAAGTTTAAGATAGTGGACCTTCTCATATAGAAGTATGCAATTCATTAGATATTGCAATGAATTGAATAGAACGTCAATATGATGCTGATCCGGCTCAGTTGATTTATTTGAAAGGAATAAGGGATATATGACTGCTAAAAAAAGAGCATCTTCTTTGAAACAAAAGTCTTTGCTGGATTTCTTTTGCAATGGAAAATAAAGAAAAGTATAGTAAAATCAGTAACTGACAAAAAAATTATAAAAAGCTGAAATATGAAAATTAATTCAAAATGAAAAATAAAATTAAATAAATAAATAAATAAAAAATATTTAAACATTAAAGAAAAAGCTTTTAAACACGCCAGAGCTATTTTAGATAGTACTGCCAGTCCTAAGCCTAGAAAAAGTGTGAAGGAAAGTTAGTGTGAAAATAATAATCGTTTAAACTGGATTTTAAACAACTTTTCATTATCCGAAACACGTTCGGTCCCGAGCAGTTCGGATAATCGGCGCTCTACTGTACTTATTTGAAAAATAAACTATTGATTTCAAACAGAATTCTTCTTCTTTTGACCTAGGTATGTAATCGATATATATAGTGATTCTAATATCATTCGTAAATAACGAAAAAGATACAATTAAATTATTAGTAATTGAAGAGTTTAGTAGAGAAACGCTTTAATTAATATTTTTAGAGAATTTGAGAATTAGATTAACTAAGATCTAGTGGTTAGTTATTCAATTACTTCAAGATCTGTACTTCCAAACTCAAATATAAGTAAATATGCACTTAAGGATAAGCAAGGGTTATTTACCCTTAGATATTTACACTTAGAACTATAGATTGATATACTTATTTGAAAAATGAACTATTGATTTCAAACAGAATTCTTCTTCTTTTGACCTAGGTATGTAATTGATATATATAGTGATGCTAATATCATTCGCAAATAACGAAAAAGATACGATTAAATTATTAGTAGTTGAAGAGTTCAGTTGAAAAATGATTTAACTGATATTTTTAAAGAATTTGAGAGTTAGATTAATTAAGATCTAGTGGTTAGTCAATCAATTACTTCGAGATCTCTACTTCCAAACTCAAATATAAATGAATGAAACTAACTTCCCATCTATAATTGAAGAATAATTGATGGTACCTAGTTTGTCTATTGATTTGGATAGGTGATTGATTAATAGTGATTCGAATTGCCTTCCTAAATAATGAAAAATATAAACTAAATTATTCGGAAATTAAGAGTTACGTGTGAAAATGTTATATGCGATACTTTTAAAAATTTGTGAATTTCATTTACTAACATTTGATGATTAATCAGTCATTTGATTGAAGAAATACTTTTCAGTACTTAAAGATAAGTAAATATAAGTAGTTTCATACACATAATTGAGGATTTCATAACTATAATTGGATGGTATATTTATAGTTCGTATATTGATTTGGATGTGTGATATATTGACAATTTTCTGAATTTCGATCGCAAATCAAGAAAAAGATAAGCCTTAATTATTTATAATTGCGTGGAGAAATATTTTAAATGACATTTGTAGAGATTTTGAAAATTTAATAAACTAAGACTTGGTAGATAATTCACTAAATAATAAATAACGAGTATTTTTTACTTAAGGTTAAATAAAGAATACTGTAATTTTATATCTATAAACGAGGAACAATTGAGGACATATATTTCATGTTCAACTATTGGTTTGGAAAAATTATTGATTATTAGTGATCTAGTATCTCTGAGAGAAATTTTTTTTAACTGCTAAACAAGCACGTATGATAGTAAAAATTAAAACATACCTTGAGTGGCTCGTTTTTTAGGGTATTAATAATTAAATAAACTAGTTTTAGCAGCTTATTAAAAATATTTTTGCAGTTATACTTAAAAATGAATGAGTGCCATAAATGTTTGAAGTATATTAACGAATTCTTCCCCTACTTTTATTTCAAATTATCTGGTATAAAAATTGAAAAGCTGTTTTGAAGAGTCACAATATTGATATTAGTGTTATGGTATAGGAAATGAACTAAGACCTTCTCAATACTTTCATTGCGACCTAGCATTCTCGTCTACTATCGAAACCTAGTAACATTTCAAATTTTTTCGAAAAAGAGAGGACAAAAATGAACAAAAAATCTAAATTAGATAAAGTTTTTAAAAATTAAAGGGTAATACTCAGTAATAAATACATAATTTTTTTTCTGAATTTTTCTTGGCAAGTCAAAAAAATAAAAATTATAAATCAAAATTCATACACCCATAGTGACTCCGTATATGTGTTTTTCTTCCACGCATCGATTTCATGCGGGAAAGAATACTTGATTGCAATGCAGCAAAGCAACCACACTGTATTAAAGGGACTTTAAAACCGGTAGACATATTTAATTTTATTTGAATAAATCTTTTTTCTTCCTTTTTTTTTGTTAAATAGTCAGATTTAGATGAAATATTCTTTTTTTTTATTTAACACAGTTATTTAAAAAAGTGCGTTCCCAAAAACTATTTAAAATCGTAATTCAGACGATTTTGGTCTGATCTTGCAATCGAAAGCGAAATTCGAAATTTTATTTTTTAATTTAACATAAATTGTTTAAAAAGTACTTTTGAAAAAGTTTACTAAAATCTTAAATCAGATGATTTTGGTCTAATAAAACAATGCATTCGAAGTGAAATTTTGTTATTTAATTTAACACATTTTGTTTAAAAAGGCTTTTTATAAAAACATTCTAAAATCATAATTCGAACGATTTATATCCAGGAAAACCATACATTCGAAGTGAAATTTGAAATTTTATTACTCAATTCAACATCGCTGCTTTAAAAGGATTTATATAAAAACCTTCTAAAATCAGACTATTTTAGTCTAAACAAACCAAGCATTTAACGTTGAATTTCATAATAAGCATGAAAGTGAGTAAATTAGATTTATTGACGGATAAATAAATTCAAGCAAAATTCCTAAATCACAATTAATTCCCCATTATTTTGAATAATATTTTAATTACATAAAATATAATTAAGAAATCAACTAATATGTTTTGTTTGTAATAAAATTCTCCGTCGAATGCCGATGATTGAAATAAAATTTGCTATTAACCAGAATTATATCGCAAACTGAAGTTCTAAATGATTATATGAAATTTCAATGCGTGACATTTTAATTAAACAAAATAGTATGAAAATAAATCAATATGAGTGCTTGCAATAAAATTCCTAGCTATCGTTGATTAGACCAAAAGAGGTTATAAAGTTGAAATTTATAATAACGTTCGAAATGATTTTGAATTGCAGATCTATTTAAGAATTTTCTACGCACAGTACTTATTGTAAATAAAATATAATACTATTATCAATAATTTTTGTTTTTATGAACAAAACATTAATTAATTACTACAATAGTATAAATTCAAGCAATTCGAACTGGAAGGTGTTATAAGATTTTAAATTGGATACTTGCACTTCAAGAAGAACGAGACCTCCTATACACACACACATGTGACCTATGACGTCAGCGCCACCTAATCTTCATCAGCAAAATGGCGTATTAAATTTAAGCTAAGTTTCTCTACAGAAGTTAGAATGTTAATTAACTATAAATTAATTAAATACAAAGCTGTTTCGCTCATAGAATTAGTCGAAATATAATTCCTTCCAGTTTACTTCTTTTACTTAGGTTTATTATTTGCGTATGTATTTTATTTTTGTTTTGTGTACCTGTCAACTTCGATGCATAATTAGTTTGTTTGTGTTCTACATGGCTTCGTCATGGAGTCTGTGTAAATATATAGTGAAAGAACTAAAATCGATGAGAACGAATCTTTGCGAAAGAATTTAGAATGTGTTACTTAAGAAAATTAATACTTAACGGACTTTGCTTACTCGAAATAGAATGGAAAGAGCAGTTGAACAAGCAGGAAAAGGGGTAGACCCAGAATTAAATGGATAAATATAATGGAAACTGACTTCCTCGCTTTCCAGGGAAGAAATTGGTGCACAAGTATCAAAAATCTTGTGCAGAGGCGCAACATTCAGAAGAAGGCACTGGTTTACTCGAGGCTGTTTAGCCAAATATGTTGATGATGATCATAACACTATCGGTACAAATAGAAAATTTATGATTTACTAGTTTATAATGTTTTGCTGATGTTGAAAAAGTATTCTTTAATTCTCTTCAAAANATGTTATATTTTTCTGCAACTTTAAAACTAATTTGTGTAGTAAAATATTCAAAAATCTTGTTTTTTCACGATTAGTGAGAATCAAGAAAATTTGCAATAATGTTGAAAGTTTTCGGGAAGCTGTGGATAATTTTTTAAATAATTTGAGAAAAAATGATTTTCCTTTTAATTTTTGTAATGTTAATTTTTTAATTAGAAAAATGATTGATGGTTTCTAATTTTCTACATAATTTTTTCTTTTAACAGGGCGCAATTCTAGTCTTAACTGAGCAGCCCCAGTTAAGCATTCTATTAATTTGTCTACGTATTTCTTTCTCCTGACCTTTTCCATTTCATTTTAAACTTCTTCTGCGCATTATAATTGGGGGCGTTGGTTTTTCAGTTTTTAGTGTTTTCTTTTCCTCTACTTGCTTTTGAAGTTGATGGTTGACCTGTGACTTAGTGAGTTTTTATTTTTCTGATGATTTTGATTGATTTTCCTTTCTTAATTTGTTAATTATTTTGAATGTATCTTGTTTTTCCTGCACAAAACCATCGGGGTACTGAGGGAGATATTTTAAGCATTTGCTTCTCCCTCAAATAGAAATGGTTTTGTTTTTAATGGCTACCGAGGCCGGTACCCCCTGAAGACGTCGGCTTCGGTGGTCATATTTTTTTTAAATTTTTTTTTATTTCATTCGTTTCTTGTATATTACTTAAGAAAATTAATACTTAACGGTCTTGGCTTACTCGAAATAGAATGGAAAGAGCAGTTGAACAAGCAGGAAAACTTCTAACAAGCAGGGAAAGGGGTAGACCCAGAATTAAATGGATAAATATAATGGAAACTGACTTCCTCGCTTTCCAGGGAAGAAATTGCTGCACAAGTATCAAAAATCTTCCAGAGGCGCAAAATTCAGAAGAAGGCACTGGTTTACTCTAGGCTGTTTAGCCAAATATGTTGATGATGATCATAACACTATCCGTACAAATAGAAAATTTATGATTTACTAGTTTATAATGTTTTGCTGATGTTGAAAAAGTATTCTTTAATTCTCTTCAAAATAAAATAATCCAAAAAAAAGAAGCCTCTAATCAAAAACAAAATAGTATCATTAAAATAAAATTATCTTCACTTCACACTCCAGTAATTATTTCTTTTTATCATTAATTAATTTTTTCCTGTTTAATTAAATCCCAGTTATGCTATTTTTTTTATAGGAAAGGTTTTAAAAAAATACACAGGGCTGTCAAAAATTAATGAATAAGTAAAAACTGTTCACAAGGTCTATGTAACTGTAAGTGTAAAGAGTTTTCGATGGCATAGTAAATGGAGCAATTTGAATATTTTTTTTCAGGATCAAATCAAAATATTTCATTAAGACACTGTCACAAAGAGAAAAATATTTAGGCAAAATAGCTGTACTGTATGGAAATGACTTTTTTGGAGAAAAAACCCCCAAAAATCTGGTTAATAAAATTAAAATATATGGTGTTTAAACCTTTCATTTGGTAACGGTTTACTAAAAATGCGGGTTTTCAAAATTATAGTTCTTATTGCCACACACTTTTGATACGAATATTCTTAAAAATAAAATGGAAAATTAATTACTATTTGCCGCGCAAATTTGCAGCCAGTTCTCATACTAATCAAGAATCAACAAATCTAGTTATTGATCTACTTTTTACCAATGTAATTTGAATGCGAAAAATTATATCCCCATATTCCTCTCATTCAAACTTATCCAATAGACATCAGTAGGTAAGCTTTAAATCTTTGTCATCATTATTTCCCAGAGCACAAAAAAGAAAGAGAAGATAACTACTTGATAACAACAAATGTATTTAGCATAAAAAAATTGATGAGACCTAATCTTAAAAGAGTAAGAGTCTGTATTAACTGTCATCTTCACTGATGTTAAGAAGGAGGAGTGTTAGGATTTCACAATGAGCCCTTTACCTCCAAGAGTGAGTCGGCAGTTGACTTGGCAGGGAACCATGACGAAGGATGGGTTTCTAAATTGGAATACCCGCTGCACAGATTCTGTTGATGTTCAAGAAAAAAGAACTTTTTTACTGCGTTTTAACGCAGACTTGTAGTAACTTAACAAAAATAAAGACGACTCACTCAGAGAGAGATGGAACATTCTTTCGAGTTCGTTTTAGAGATCATTTATGAATTTGTTATTCCTTTTTAGAAAAGTTACCTCATTAGTGACTGATCGTAGACGTGCGCATTTGCAAAAATGGTTTGAAAAGTTCTTTTCGTAGCCCTATAAAAATGGAAAAGATCTCTCAAAGAAGTGTTTAAATAACTTCAAAACAATCCATTTATATTATTTCCGAACATGCAAACTTAAGATAAAATTTTGTTCCTCTGATCAATATAAAAATAAAGACGAGGCACTCAAGAAGCAGTCCATTACTGAAATCACATCAGCTCATCTTGACATCCAGGAATTTTTTTTCATTTACATGAGTGTTAATTCTCAAGTTAACGACATTGGTTCTTCACCACCTTTCTATGGATAGTGGAAATCCATTTTACCCCGATTCGTTCGTCTCGTTAACTTTGGTTTTTCTTGTTTTTTTTCCCCATCTTTTGTCACTCTCGGCTACTGTAGTTTTTCTAGTTTTGCTTAACTTTATTTTTTCCGTTTTTCGTTGGCAACTTTAAGTTTTATATTTCAAATCACTTTTTTTTCTTCTCATTCACGTCTGGCAATTCGGGAATGAGAAGAAACAAAATGAAGAAACAGACCTACCTATTTTTTAAGGCTTAAAACATGTCGACTTTTATTTCTATCTGGATATTTTTGAAGACGATGATTTTAATTTAATCAAGTAGTATCCTACCGCTTCACTTAATTGGAATTATTTATTTAATTACGCCAGTGGTTTAAAGCTCATTACTGATGTATCTAAGATACAAATTACTTTTGCAACTCGATAATGAGTAGGAACAATTTTTCAAAGAAATGTTCAAATTATTGTGAAACAATCGGTGCTTTTATGTCCAAACATTAAACAAAAATCTTTTTCGATAATTAGCGCAAAATAAGTACAACTCACTCAGGGAGAAGGTATATTCTCCAGAATTCATAACAGGAATTGTTACGATTTCACATTTTCATAGAAAAAGAGTTCACTACTGATATCTCCGAGGAGCGTAAAATTACTATAGAGTCTTACAGCGTCCTGATAGCAGTTGGAAAAAAGTTTTTTGAAGAAATTATTTATTTTAAAGATATCTCCAGAGTATCATTAATATTGTTTCCAAATATGGAAATATTAGATTTTTTTTCCTCGGATCAACACGTAAATAAGGACCTACTCTGAGAGAAGGGACTTTCTCCAGAATTTTCAGATCAAAATGAATTTGTTACCTTTTCTTTGGATCATTACTGCTATATCTTTGATGCGCACATTTGCCATAATGCTTTTTATAGCATGATAATAAGTGGAAAAAGTCTCATAAAAATTTTTTCAAATTATCTTAAAATAATCGTTATATCCAAAGATTTATACTTTTCTGCGATAGCAGTAATTTCAAATTGTTTTTCGTTATTTTAAACAAATTATTTCCCTTTGACTCTATTCACTGGAAAAAGGAAGAAAAAAAATCTTCGAGTGATGGAATGGAATAAAATCGAATGGAAATTTGTCACGTAGCTATTTTATGATGGTAGTATTTTAGTACTAAAGTGAGGTCATGTCTGGTTTCCATTCATTAAAAGCAAATTTAAGTTTTGTCCTTTTTTTAAATTTATTTCGTTGTATTTTCCTGACCTAGTCTTTGCTACAGGTTTTCAAGTTTTTGTACAATTACTATGGCTCATGAAATACTAAAAAAAAATTGGTCATTGTCTTAACTAATCTGTTTCTTAATATAATATTTATCAGTCGTGTAGAGATGTTTAAGTATCAAGCATCAAAAGTGTCCAGGAAGACTGAAAGACTAGGATCCTGGATTTCCATAATAGAAGGTGGTCCTAGTCATAACCACCTAGACTAACCTCCTGGAAGTCACATACGAGCCTTCGTGCTTATAAACAAAATTAATAAGGTAGAATGTTTGTAAAGCAGTATGTATGTATGTGCGTACGTATGTGTGCATCGACCATTCTGAAATCCGCAATTCTTAACCAATTCACACCAAATTTGATGTAAACACGTTCGAAGACACCGCGGACTTGACTGTTAACGTTAAAACTCTCTTAACTATCGGATCACGTATTACAACCCAAAGAGTCTTCCAAAGAACTTGATAATTATTTAATAATATGAGTGATTTCCTCTCCTGCAGCTCTACTCAATCTAAAATTAACTTTATCTCCCCTTTTTATGAATTATTTTTCTTTGGTTTCCTTTGTTAGGTTATCATAAATAGAATAAACGTTACTAATTTCGCTACGTACTGTGATGACGTCACCGAAGTCATTTTAAAAGGCATATGAAGCTACGTATTTTAAAAGGTATATAAAAGCCCGTGTTTCTTACATCAAAATTATTAATTTATTCTTACATTAAGTCTGTAAACTTAAATAATTAGAACTCAACAAGATCTAATGAAATAAATTCGAAGTTATCAATGAAGCCATGGGGAAATTGTGGTAGATTCTGAATATCACATTTGAAATGATACTATTTCCTTGTTTGCATAGTTAATTTGAAATTTGTTAATTTGCTAGTTAATCTATGTTAATTTGCTAGTTAATCTATGTTAATTTGCCTAGTTAATTTTGCTAATTTGCATAGTTGATCTTTATTTTAGTGAGTTGAACTCCTAACTTCTATTATTGTAAATTTTAATGTATGAAGCCGTTCTAGAATATATGTCACGGCGAACGACCGAAATCAGTGGTTGTTGATTTTCACCGGTGAATGTCGACAAACACCAAATACGTCGGTGAAAGATCGAATATTTCCTTACATTCATTACATATTTCAGTACATTCGGACCCTCACCGGTGTATGTCGACAATCACAGATATGCTTTGGTGAATGTCCGAAATATTTATTACATTCGATTTGATATGAATTTATTCGTGGATATAATTACATTTATTTGATATTTTAACCCCACACTGATGTTTTTTTAAGGTTAAGTGCCACTGCCCGGTATACCCTACACTGATGTTTTTTTAAGGTCAAGTGCCATTGCCCGGTATATATTTGCCCGATACTCCAAACACTGATGTTTCTTCTAATCTATCGTCAGTAAGCATTAAAATATAGAATAAATATATGAAATAAATATAATAATATTAACGAATAAATTAATATAAAATTGGATATAACAAATATTTCGGATATTCACCAAAGTGACTATGTGATTGTTGACATTCACCGGTGAGAGTCAGAAATAAGGGTATTTAGCAAATATTTCGGACATACACCTAGCGACTACGTGAATGTTGGCATTCACCGGTGAATGTCGATATTCTCCAGATTTCGGTGTTTCACCGTAACATATACAACAAATAATAAAATAATAAAGTTTGTCTATTAGATGCCTAGAATGTCTAGCATGGTGATATTAGGGTACATATCCGCTACGGAGGGTTGGTAAAAACCTATTACCACAATACCTATATTGGTATAAAATGGTCCTCATTACCCCCACACTTATGGCTATACCAGTAGTATTTAAAATCACATTTAATTGCGCATCATTGGGGGCAATAATAGTAAGGCAGTTTTTTACGACCTTCGAAACGAGTACCGTCATTAGTTCATTTGCCAAAAAGAATTATAAAAATATCAGCTTCGTTAATAATTATTTCCGAGAATAAAAGTAAATTAATTTTTGTAACAGGTAAAAATGGAAATTAAAAAGAAAATTTGAGTAGAAAATTTAATTTAATGGAAAAAAAGTATTTGCATATGAGAAACGTAAAAATTTGGCTCATTGTTATTGACGAGAATGATGTTATAAGTGATAGGTAAGTAGGTAATTTTTGCAGAGGGTAGTAACGTTATTATGTTAATTGGTGCTTTTAATAGGTACCAAATATACTAACATTACTACCAAGATATCTATTTTATGTACTGAGGAAATAACTTTTCACGGCCCACCGAAAGGGATAGATATCGAAGAGAATTGTTAATTGAGGTAAGTTTTGACTCTCAGGAGTTGGCCTCGAGCAATAACAATCGGCCGAATGATCTGTGGGGATTTAATTATCAACTATGTCAACCTTCATCTATCAAAAGATACCTCAAGATAGAATCAAGTTAACATGTCTTATATACTAGTGGTATTTAATATTTATGGTGGTAGTTACGCTACATTACTCCCCTTCCAGAATTTTATCTGTGATAGAATTCGATGAACGAATACCACTAGTTGATTCATGCTGTTTTTTATTTATTTATATCAAATTTTGCTCATTATGTTTTTTTTCTTCATTTTTTTATAGCATTTCGCACATTTTTATTTATAGCATTTCGCTCATTTTTTCTTCTTCTTCATTTTTGTTTATTAACCGGGAGATCTTTATTACTTCACCGGATTTTTTTTCTTCTTTTTCTTCGAGCAGTATATTTTTAAGCAAATGAACTGTTTAATGTGGATTCATCCACCAATATTGGCAATTTCTTATCACGTCAGCAGGTCACCAGTGTGGGGAATTATAAATCGACTATGTCAATCTTCATCTATCAAAAGGTACCTCAAGATGGAATCAAATTAACATGTCTTATATACTAGTGAATTGGTATTCAATATTTATAGTGGTAGTTACGCCACAGACCTATACAGATATAAAAACATGTCCTTTTTGACTGACTGACTGATTCATCACCGCAGAGCCTTAACTACTGATGATAGAAACATGAAATTTGAAACATGAAAGTGGATTCCATTTACGATGCAGGCACTCTCTAAGGAAGGATAATTTGATATTATAGGATATAAAGACATACCTGGGATTTCGATATGAGGACAGATATTCTGCTATCACCCTGAAATTTGAACAGCGGCTGAAAGGAGAAGTTATAGATCTCATTCCTGAAAATTGTAAAAAAAAAAAAATCTAATTTGATCATTTGGGAGAGATATTTTAAAAATAGAATCTTCTCATTGGTTCAGTAGTAGCCATTGTTTTAAAACTATAACCGATTGTTTTAATTTATTTATTTATTTATTATTTATTTCGTTTTACGCATTTTAAAGATAATACCTATGACGTGTGCAAACTTATAGCTCAAAAAAAAATTGTTTATTGCGTGTTCAGTAATAATTAATTATTTTTTATTTAATATTTCAGATTATCTCAATTATCAAAGTGAGGGTCGCGATGGCTCAGGGGATAGAGCGTTCGTCTTCCAATGAGGTAAAGCGAGATCAATGGCTGGTCGATACGAATTCCACATCCGACTTGCACCGACCACAGTGCTGACGTTAAATATTCTCAGTGGTAGACGAACCACAGATTAGATTCTCCTTGCTGCCAGATAAACCATGGGAGGTTTTTGCGGTTTTCCTCTCCACGTAGCGCAAATGCGGGTTAGTTCCATCAAAAAGTCGTCTATGAAGGCAAAATATCTCCCAATACTTCATCCAGGAGATTCCTTGTCTTCTGGGTAGGGTTCAAAATTCCAAGGCTACGGTTATTATTGATCAGTTTAAAACGATTAATGGTGCATACACACAAATGAGTATTATATTCAAAATAGACGTAAATTTAATAGTGAATCACTTTGATAGCAAAATAAAAACAGAGAAATTTTTTTTTTTAACTAAGCATATTTTACTTTACAAATTGTACTTGTGCCTTCCTCAACATTCGAAAGTTTTAAAGAAACATTCAAGCATTTTATAGAAATAAAGCCAGACAAATAATCAAACGATTAAAAAGATTTTATAGATGCAATTAAAAAAGAGTTAAAAGAAAACTATAAACTCATCCTCTGTATCTCATAGCTAAGTTTTCTACCACAGTGGGGCGCTGAACCTATTTAGTAGGAAAGTGCTGCCATTTGACACGTGTTGAAGAAAAATAAAACGTGCTGGTTTTTTGCATGTTCTTAGGCATTAGGAATCAATTTCAAGTGACTGACTTTGAAGGTAACTTATTAACATTTAGAAAACGATATTTCCGTGAAAATTGGAGTTCTTTTTCTAAAACGTAATCATCAATATTTAAAATATTTATGTGCAAACTGTTGAATTATTTCAAAATAAATAATTGAACTTTAAATTCTCTCTCCTTTATTTAATAAAAGCTGCTCTTCATAAATGTCTCTTCAAAATCTATAAATGCTTGTCAACAACAACGCCTGTAGCTTTGGTTTTCAAAATTTTCTTATTTTTAGATAGAGGTAAATAAGTTGTCAAGTGTTATTAATGCTACAAGTTATTTTTTGAAGCTATATATTAACAGAAATTTATATATTTTGATAGAAACTACTTAAAGCGTAACTGCTTAATGTAAATGATAACACGAACATGAGTAAATTAATTTATTAGTATGAATAATTTTTACATGTTACAAATATACTGACATTTATAGTAGATATCTTAATGTTACACTTTCTGCGATAATTATGGATCAGACACATTTTATTTAAAATCTTGTTTCTAAAATGAACATTAGATGGCAGCACCAAAAGATAACCCCACTATAAAAATGAAATAATGTAAAAGGCTACTTTTTAAAAATATTATTCTACGTTCCTCATCCAACAATTTTGAGCTTCTTTTAAAATATTTTATTTATTTTTTTGCTATTAAAGTTACATAAATTTAAAGAGATAATTATTAATTGTTTTAAAAATATGTTTTATCCTTTTCGTTCTCTTTTTTTTTCTGAACTTCGAATTTAATACTATGTTAAATTATTACTTGTTTTCTTTTTTCAATTTTTTTGAAATTATCTGAGTGTTATTTTTGCTTATTATAAAACGAGAGAGAAATAACGATTTTGATAATAAATCAATCACTTGAGTCATAAATCTTATGTAAGTATGAAAATGAATAATTTTCATATTTTACAATAAAAAGTGATAGATGGCAGCACAACTTCTTTTAGCGTAAATTTTTCTCAGCTGTGAGTGAGAACAAGTTCTTATGTTTTCCTGTTCTTTTTTTTATTTCATTTTCACAAATAAAAAGCATTATAATGTTCCGTACGAAGTCGTTTGACAGGGGCATAGCGAGTGGCAGACGAATATCAACAACTATGCAACCAGCTGAAAGAAGGCATTTGATTAGGACCACCTGTTAAACTTCAGAGCAATTTCGCTACTTTTAAAAATACGATGAGAAACGTAATTACAGCGAAGTGAATTTCGGTATGTAAAGTTTATTATTTGTCGAAATTATTTCGTTGATTTTTATTTGCTGTCGTTTAATTCACTACTAATTTATAATTTATAAATTCAGTTATGTTTGATTTTTCTTCTTTGTTTCTAAATAAGTAGAGTCTAATTCCTGTTTCAGTGACTGACTGTATAATTATAAATTCGGTTATGTTTGATTTTTCTTCTTTGTTTCTAAATAAGTTAAGCTTAATTCAGATTTCAGTGATTGTTCAATTAAACCAAAACTAGCTATTTTTTAAAAATTTATTTTAGCTAGAAATCATTTAATCTATTTATAAACTAAGATAAATTTCAATAAATTTTACACATATCATACATATTAATAATAATTTTTTATTTCGTTATCTAAATTTAAGCCTGTAATTTGTAAACTAATACTTATTACAGCGCTAAAAAAATAATGAAGAATTATTTAAGTTATTATTTTACATTAAAATAAATATTCAATTATAATGTTTCTATCATATATTGATTAACTTTGCAGGACTGTGATTTCAACGTTAACCACTTAGTGAATAAATATAAGGTAAAAAATTCATTTATATAAGCTGTTCTATTCAAGCAAAACTAAAATTATTTTGAGAATTTTGGTGTTTCATGTTTGAAAAATTTCCTGCCCCTAAGGAAATTGGAAGAAATATTTGTTGTCCCATTTATTTGTTTAAATACTGAAATCATTAATTCAAATACTAATAACAATGGGTGTCGTTGGAGGAGACGACGACGTTGGGTATATGTTCTCCTCAATAATTAGAAATCTCTACAAGTTCCATCAATATTTCAGAAATATTAAAAAAAATTTCTTGAACTATCATCGATATAAATTCAGTATCTTTAAAGTAAAAAATGAAAGACATGAAAATAATAATTTTTTTTGCAAGTATTAAGCAGATTTATTAATTTTTTTTCTCCTTTTGTTTGAAATTTAGCGGAGCATTGTGACTTCAATTTCGTCCCCCTCAAAAAATGGGGCCCTGAGACGTCCATGATAATAATACTTTTTGTATGTATTTTATAGAAATGAAGTATTAGTATTGAAATAAATTTTTTTAATTAAATATTTAATTTATTTTCAATATCATCTTCTTTATTTTGTGCTTAAATTCTTGATAAAAATGATGAGAAATAACCGATATTTCGAATAAAGAAAGAGAAAAATTAATCCAAAGCAAATTGCTTAAAAGCTATTCTTTCTTACTCTGTTGGAGTTAGAACAAACTATATAATGAAAGACTAGTTTATAAGCTAGTATCGGTACAGAGTGGTGTTAGTTTAAAATGTTTTTTTTTTTTTTTTTTTTTTTTTTTTTTTNTTTTAATTTTTTTTTTTAAGAATACGATTATGACTGTTTACAAAACGCAGCAACCAATTAATGCCTTTTCCAAATGTTTTTAATTAAAAGCATTTAAATTGATTTCTGAAAAACTAAAATTGGTATATTTCCTAGATATATTTTCTATAAGTGTATTAGTAGGAGTATTGCTTTTATTGCATGATCATCGTATTTTTACACAATTCTTTGTTGAAAATAAAATAATTTTAATTAATATTGTTATTTATCTCAATTATACATTGTAATCCAAATCTTCGTTTTAAAGTATTATTAGTTGAAAAAAGTGGATAGATAATTAATTTTGATTTAAAAATATATATGTATCTAATTTTGAGTTAAAATCATAATTAATTTTGTAATTTGTTCATTTTTCTCACTTTCAAAAAAAATGTTGAAATGTTTTAGATGACTATTTGCGTAATTTATAAAATCATTTGTTTGCTTACATTTAAAACGTACAGTTAATCTAATCACTTTTTTTGAAAGTTTTCAAAGAAGTTTTTATAATTACTTTGATAATATTATTAATAATATACAGATTGTAATAATATAATATAATAATAGTAACATAATAATTAACTTAATTATAACTACTATAGTATCATAATAGTAATATAAAAATTAGCTTAATTATAATGATAATAATGTATAATTATTAATATTATTATAATGATAATAATATAGAATTATTAATATTATATAATTATTAATATAGAAGTACTTATAATTACTTGATAATAATATTATTAATATTATACAGATTGTAATAACAATAAATTTTAATAATTAGCTTTGCATTAATAATATATAATTATTAATATTATGTAACTATTAATATTTCTTGATGATATGATAGCCATTTCTTGAAGATATGATAACAACTGAGGTATGTGCTGTACTTCCTCAAAAATAGAGCCTTGTGCGTTCTAAAAGTAGTAACGCAGTTAAAAGGCTTTTAGAATCAGAGCATGTAGAAAAATTAAAAACAGCACGAAAAATAAATTAAAAATTTTTTAAGGAAGCATTTCACAGCAGAAGAAAACCAAACGAAACATTAATCTATAGATTTGAAAACTAAAAACAAATAAATAAATTTTAGCTATCGAAACCATTTATAGAGGTACGTACTAACTGTTAAATTTTTTAAGTAAATCAAATAAGATTTAAAAGTTATTTAATTAGCAATTTCAAATTTGATTCAGAACATACTAATGTAAAACTAATTAGTTACGCTGACTTTATCCACTGATTATTCATTTAGAAAAAACAAGACTTTTTTGCAATAATTAGAGGTTTGTTCAGTCAAAATATTGCAATTATTACCGTCAATGAAAGTTTTCTTTTATATGCAAATTCGATACAAAATATGTGATTTATTTCAAAATTTCAATTTAATACTTAAAAGTTTTCCCCAATTTTTCAAGTTTAAACAATACTTAATGCCTTTTTTTTAAAAAATCGTAAGAAAGGTAATATAGGTAGCTTAAAATTGAATTTTAAAAATTTTTCTCGGTGGCCTTTTCTCGTTTAAATGGAGTTTTGTAATTAAATTTAACATTTTGAATATATTTGAGCAGACCTCCTTGAAGTGCTTAGTCAAGCCGTAAATTTTTTTTCCATGTTTGCATCTAACTTTTCTCACGGATATATGGCAGCGATGATATTTAAAACATAACAATAGCATCTTTAAAAAATGTTTTGTTTTCTGGGCAGGGAGAAAGGGTTGAACTCTTTACGAACTAGGAGAAAAATATATTCGTCATGGGAAAGTAAACAGACCATGCGAATAATTTTGACAAAAAGACAGATTTAATTGCATTTGAAATTCATGTCTTTTAAATCGACGTTTTATGTCATTGGGTTTTAATTTTACAAGGATTGGAATGCACAATTGAAAAAGAAATAAAATGTATTTCTTGCTCTCCTGAATATTCCAATTAATTTTCCATTTTTATTTACTGCACACTGTAAAAAAATCCGGATCAAATTCCGGTAAAAAGTACTAGCACTCAGGGTGCCAGTACTTTATCGTAAAATCCTTTTTTATAGATACATGTAGCCGAACGAAAAATCTGATATACCATAATTTTTACTGTAATCATAACCGTAAAATAACTGAACTCAAACCGTAAAATAACTGAACTCAAACCGTAAAATAACTGAACTTAAACAGTAAAATAACTGAATCACTGGCATTAAATAATCAGTACTGTAAAAATTACGGTATAATATTTTACAGCGAAAACTGAGTTTGCGGATGATGCACCAAAGTCCTTTTTTTTTTTTACAGTGTAGTTTAATCTTCATTTGTATCTATTCAAAACTATTGTATAAAAGAATCAGACATTCTATAGAACTATATAGAATACTAAGTTATTATATAGAAACATATATTTGTCATGGGAACGACAGCAGCCCATGCGAATAGTTTTGACAAAAAGACAGGCTTAATTGCAATTGAAATTCATGTCTTTGAAATTGATGTTTAATGTCATTGGATTTTTATTTCTTAAGAATAAGAATGTAGAATTGAAAAAGCAATAAAATGTATTTTTTCTCACTGAATATGCCACTTGAATTTACTTTTTTTTTTGTACATTGTAAATAAATCCGGATCAAATTACGGTAAAAAGTACCGGCTCTCTATGTGCCAGTAGTTTTACCGTAAAATCCATTTTTACTGGTACATGTTGCGGAACAAAAAAAAAAAAATCTGATATACATAATTTTTATTATAGTTATTACAGTAAAACCTTTGAACCACTCTCCTGTAATAAATAGTACTGTAAAATTAGGTTTAATGGTTTATGGTAAAAATGGATTCTATGGATGATGCAGCAATTTACACAGTAGTTTAATCCAGAATTTTTCACAGAATAGTTTAATCTTTATTTCTATCGTTTCACAATTATTGTATAGGTTATAATCAAAGCATCAAATATTTTATAAAATATTGAACCATTATATAAAAAGCCTGAAATTTACCGGCGAAGTATTAATAATTATGTTGATAATAATAATAATAATATTATACAAAAATAAATAATAATAATACTGTAATAATACTATAATAATACTATAATAATAATCATAATAATAATTACTGATATTTTATAATTATTAATATTATGTATTATATTAATACTAATAAGTATATAATATTTTATATTAATATTATATAATATTAAATTATTGCCACTGAATTCAGTCAAATGATTCATTACAAACCAGTAAAGTATATGAAACGATTAATATTTCATAAATTAAGGTATTCTGTAAAATGATTAATGAAAAATCTACAAAATACAACAACTAAACAAAGTGTGAAATAGTCATCATATTTTACCTTAAGAGTATTTGTCATTCTATAGAATGCTAAGGAGTCCTATAAAATAACTATGCAGAGTGTATAATACTCCTATTTCATACTTAGCCTAAAAACGCGATGTATTTTTCCCAATGGGTGTTCTATAGAATGTCGGAATTTCATATATCGATGGCAATTTATATATTTTTTTAATTAAGATCTTTACTTGTTATTAAAAAAATTATTATAATAAATTAAAAATAACTAAATTATTTGTTTAAAAAGTTTTAATAATGGACTAAACACAGTCTAAAAAATTCTTAACTAAGCATGATACTAAATTAGAGTTGCAGTTAATTTATAATACAATAATAACAATTAATAACGATACAGTAATGAACCTATAATTATGAACTTAGGCATTTATTTTCATTAAATTGTTGTTAATAAATAGAAGGAAAAACTTGAAAACAGTTATATAATGTTATATCTATGATGTAAATGTGCACTTAAAAGTTTCTCTATCATAGAAATTAAAAATGTGCATGGTAACTTGTACATTTATCATTCTTTCATTCGTTTCTTATGAGTTAACTTTTATAATTTTTTTAACGTAAATAGTTTTTTTCAACGAAATCGTGTGGCAAATTATTCGAAAAAGCTGTTTATATCTAGATAACTGGATATTATTGTTTATGTTAGTTAGGCTTAATATTTGTCTTACTAATATTTGTATTTAATATTTGGTCTACTATTTATAGTTATCTTATGATTAGAAACTTATTTTTTCAATTGGCAATTTGCAATCAGCTTAGACTCTTTTCCTACTTAGACCCGTACTGTTATACTTAGGCCCGTATCAGCTTATTACGTAAAAACTACATTAAATTTGAACTTCCTCAAACGCTGATCTAACTCAATACGCATGATTTTAAATCTATACCAGTTACTTTCAATCTATTTTAAATTTGACTTCGAAGTGAAGTGTTTCGGGTTTGTTAGTTAGCAAAAAACATTTTAAAGTAATGTTTAGTAAAACGAAATATGTCATTGTGCACAAACGAAATCCAAGACAATGAGAAGAGAACGCATTTCAAAAGAGAATAGATTTTTGTAGATGTTTTCCTTTAGTAAATAAAAGAAACCGTTTATGGGAGAAGAAATGGAAGCTTCTGAATAAATAAATACCTGTTATGTTTAACCATATATAGAGTGGAAAATTCTTTTGGCTGAAAACCGCTATCTTGAAGGAAAAACGATGTTTTCTTTTCTTTTTTTATTCTCTCTGTTTAGTTTTCTCATCAGTGTAAAAATGAGAAAGGAATTTTTTCTAACAGCGAGCGTAAATAACGATATTGTATTTTGACCATAAAAGCAAATTAAAAAAAATACGTAAACAAAAAATTGGATTTTTTAAAAAAAATGATTCCTTAAATTTTTTTAGAGGGAAAAGAAACTTTAGCATTTCTTGGATGATATCATATCTGATAGTTTATTGAATTATTAATTTTATAGGTACTTATTTTTTGTACAGCTTTTTGTAATTTAATAGAAGTTTTGCATTTTCTGCTTTCTCTAATAGAAATCTGCATTTTCTAATAGAAATTTACCCACACTAACTTCTGGCACTAATTTTTGCTTTGGAGCCGTGATGGCTCAGGGGATAGAGCATTCGCCTTTCAATGAGTTGAACCGGGTTTGAATCCCAACGATGGCTGGTTGATACGAATTCCGCATCCAGCTCGTACCGACCACAGTGCTGACGTATCCTCAGTGGTAGACGGATCATTAGTTAGAGTCTCCTTGCCGTCAGGTTAACTGTGGGAGGTTTTCGCGGTATTTCTCTCCATGTAAAGCAAATGCGGGTTAGTTCCGTCAAAAAGTCCTCCAGGAAGGCAAATTTCTCCCAAAACTTGGTCAAGGAGTTCCCTTGTCTTCTGGAATGGGTTCAAAATTACAAGGGTACGGAGTTGATACATTGATGGTCGTTGACTCAAAAACGGGTCTGCTGTTTAACGCCTGTTATAAAAAATGCTTACATGAATGAGGGATAATAAATTGCATATGGTTGTAAGTGTTTTAGTGCATTTTTTGAAACTACGGAAATCTAACAATCTACTAAATTCACCGAGCTGGAAAGTCTAGTGAAGTGATAAAATCTATTAAATAGTAGGAATCTTTCTGAAAAAATTAATTAAAATGTATCCAATTTTAACCCATTCCATGCCAATTTATTTAAATGCCAAATTAAGAGGAAATAATAAAAATAATAAAATTGAGCATTTGGAGCATTCCTTAGCAAAGGTTGGACCTATGGTAAAGAAAATAAAAATGAAAATAAAAAAAAATTGGTCAGAAGGGGTCTTTGAGCTTAGGGTTGAACAATTTCATGACCATATACAGCATAATTACTATATTGTGGTCAGCATTGCGCACAGGTTAACTTTACTTCTCATTCAAACTGATATTAATAGATCTGAAGCTAGGTATGTTTCAAGTCGCTAATGAGAATCGAACTCCTTTGGGGAGAGTAACCAAACTAAAAACTGGTAATAATTTTTTTAATTAACTGGGAATTTGTATCGCAAATCTAACCATCTAACCTGATGCTTACATTAAATTCATTGGTAGTTATCAAAATAGAAGTTTTTGAAGTAGTTAAACATTTTTTTTCCTACACTTTTTCAAAATAAAAGCACCACGAGTCTTACTCTTCAAATGAGATGATTGTATTAACGTTGCCACTCATATAGTATTTCCCTAACCCTACTTCATGCAAACATTACGCTGATTGCGCAGCGCATGGAGTCTTCAAATGGTATCCCTATCGCGAGTTTCTTCGCTCTTGTCTTCAAGTTATCCACAATCTTCATTTATGGGCGCTTGTTAGTGGTCAAGTCATGGTGAATATATTGTGATGTTATATTAACATCACCTATCCTTGAATATGTCATTTTGGTATTATGAAATGATTCCATCTAGATTCCATGACTGTCTGTTAATTAATCTTATGCATCATGTAGGGGGTATAGGATGGGTTGGGCCTAGGGGTTCGTTGGATCAGACATAATTATTTTAATGCTTAGAAATACTTTTTGTCCGTTTTTTCAATTGAGGGTGATATTTTTATTTCAATAAGTTGTATTTTAGCACTACTAAGTTATTTTTAGAGTTCTACTACTATACCTTTTAAAAATTGTTTCCTTGAGAATAGAGAAATAAATTGCAATTATTTTACAAGGTTAGATCTTGAATTTGATAGTCAATTGCAGCTATTTAAGTTTACATGATGAGGGGTGAAATATTTAAGATCTTCTGTGAAACCCAGAAAATTGGGGTACTTTGGTCCCTTTAAAAAATGAGTAGGTAAGACAGTCAAACAAACAGTTATACAAATATAGTAATAATAATAATAATACAAATATATAATAATAATAATAATAATTATTATTATTATTTAAATTTATTTATTTAGAATTATTTTTTATTTTTTATATTTTTAAACGAAAAAAGAAATAGGAAAGGAATAGGAAATAAAAGCTAGCAAATGTTTTATAAAAAGTTTTTAAAGAAATTATGTTAGAAATTTCAAAGCGTCCCATGAGGTGGACCAAGTCATTATAACCTCAGCGTACATCTTTCCACTGTTCAAATTAAATTAAATTTAAATTTATTTTAAATAAAGGAGTATAAACATATTTTAATTTCGAACATGTAATTTTTAAAAAAAATCATGAATGGTTACAAGTAAACAATTTGACTTGTAGAGAAAAATCAAATTATACAATGTTTCTTATCTGATTAAAAAATAATATTAATTGATTATTTTTTTAATGATTTGAAAAACTAAAACTGAGAATGAGATAAAAAAAACAGAAACGGAAAAATTCATAAATTATCTTGATAAGAGATACGTGAAGGATACGTAACATTTTCGTAGGGTGGGATTTCAATTCTATTCATTCAATGGAATTAGCGTGATATCTTTAATCAAGAGTGTTTTTTTTTCTTCTAAGAAATGCAGACATCAAACTATTGCCCTTTTAATTTCAAATTTTTTTTATGAAGCCGCATTACGCTCTAAACAACAATACAGCCCGTTACTTTCTCTCCATAACTCGACAAATCAGTCTTGTCATTTAATTATCATAATCATCATAATCATATCCATCATATTCATCTTTCGAAAAGGTTAACTTCTTCACGTATATATAGATTTAGCTATCGTATTAGTGATTTTTCCTCCTTTTTTCAATTTATTTCTTCTTTCTTTTTTGTTTAGTTTTGCATCAATATTAGTTTACAACACTATTAGCTTTTCTTACTTTGAGCAAGTCAATCGATTTAAATTTTTCACAGTGCAGCCGCTTTTGGGGCTACTAAACTTAACTGGTAACTCAAGATAATAATTTTAATTCCTAAAAGGTGCCTCATTTCCTGAGTCTCTATCAAGTAATAATGATAATAAGTATATGTCCACGTTTCTTTATGTTCTAATCCACAAAGGCTATCTCTAAGGGCGATGCATTGTTTTTCCGGGATAAATATTACTCATATTAAGAAAATTTTAAACTGAAGACTACGCACAAAGCTATATTTGAAAACAGAACAAACCAGGGCTCGAAAAACCACCCGTCCGCCCGTCCTCGGCCGTCAAAAATTCGCCGCGGACAACGAATTTCTCGAATCCGACATCCGCGCGGATGGCCATTTTCCCTTTAATGTTGGTGATACATTTTCAATTTTTGTTATCTTATAAGAGTCTAGCGCCTCACTTCTAAAATGACCCTCTAATCTAGAAATACAGTAACATACTGCGCTTGGTGGAATTGATGTTTTCTCTCTCTCGTACTGCAGCGGTTGAAAGGGACTTTTCAGCAATGAACTTACAAAAAAAAAAAAAAAAAAAAAAAAAAAAAAAAAAAAAAAAAAAAAAAAAAAAAAAAAAAAAAAAA
>NC_092208.1:45242209-45326797 GCF_043381705.1 Parasteatoda tepidariorum | reverse complement strand
GAAATTTCAAGGCAGATTTGAGCTCAGAAATTATCTAATTTATTTCTTTTATTGAAAACAAAATTATCCGTTTGAAAACATCGCCTATCAGAATAACATGTAGTAAGCAGCTGCAAACTTTTTAACCGGAACTAGAGTAGGTCCCGAGCTCGAGATTGTTATTGTTTACACTTCTATTGAAAACACCATCCATTTGAGGCCGTTTTCGAGAACTCCGTCCTCCCATGAAATGATGCTTTTTTTGCGAATAATATGTTATTTTCATAACTGCTGTAAATTGGCATTATTTACCTACGATTGTTAGGACAAATTTAGCATGACAAATTAGCCAGCGATCTCCTTGCTTATTCTGAAAATGACGCAAAGCGTCAATATGGAGAAAAGCCACAGTTTTTTGAAAAGGAGAAACGTTTGTGGTCTAAATTGTTGTTGCTATTTAAAAACTTACACTAATGCCGCATTATTTCGGCTCATAAAAATTGGCATAAACTGAGAATATGGTAGAGATTTAGATGTTCATTTAGGGGGTAAAAAGTTGCCCAATTGGTAATTTTTTAAAAAAAATTAATAATTCTTAAAATATTTAAGTTATTTGTCCGCTCTAAAGCCCAGATAATGTTTCACTGATGGCATACATAATTTAAAATTATAGCTTCATGTGTAAAGGGACTTGAACTGTGGCTTTTTTTCGAAAAACCATATTAAGAAAATGTTACCTAGATTTCAATAGTTAACCTTCCACTTTACTTAAATCAGTAGTATTCAGCTAACGATTGGCAAGACCTTCCGAAATTAAGTTCTGCAATTTTAGCATCGAAAATCAGAACATTGTTATAATGAAGAAATACCGTTGAACGAGACCTATAAGCGCTAACCACTATGAAAGAAAAATTGAGAACAACCTCCCATCAAAAATTTAAGACAAATAAAATTTTGAAGAAAGAAAAATCCGAATTTTTCACACCATCTCACTGTATTTTCCAACACAGAATAGGCAGGCAAATAATATTCACTCACTATAAATTTATTGTATATGGGGTTGAGAATCATTCTCTTCTATCAAAATTTATTTTCGTACTATGATATCATTAAGTCCTTACAATAAAAATTTCAGCAGGGCCCTTTGAATTCGAGTTTCGCATCGACAACAATGCTGACGTAAAATATACGCAATGGTAGGAGGATCATGGGTTTGGGTATCCTTGCCGTCAGTCTAACTGCGAGAGGTTTTCGTGGTTTTCCTCACCATTTAACTCAAATGAGGGCTAATTCCATCCAAAAGTCTCCACGAAGGCCCAATACTTGATCCAGGAGTTCCCCTGTCTTCTGAATCGGGTTCAAAATTACAAGATTAGGGACTTGAACATTGGTAGTCGTGAACCCAAAATTGGGTCGGCTGTTCAACGACGATTATAAAATAAAATAAAAAATCATAAGAATTAGTAATTTTAAGTCATACAATCTATTATATTGAGAAAAAAATGGTTATGGATTAAAAGGGTTATAGATTAAAATATTTCAAGTAAAAAAAAACGCATTGTGTAATACAACCTTGAACTTTCAGGTAAAAGGCAAAAAAACTGAATATTTAGGTACAACTTGGTTATATTCGGGCTCTGCCCTTATTATTGCAATTTTTAGTTTCTTAATCACAAAATTTATATGCAAACGTCTGGGCATCCTTCTTGGCAAGCTGAGGACAAATTTGAAGGATAGTGATCCTGATGTGCAACGACATAATATACATGTATATATTTCTTTTATGTGGCATCATAAACTCGAGTCTTACGTAATGTTTTAAGTAGCGCTGAGTAGTTAGTTTAAGTATTTATTTAGAATGATTTAATATGTTATAGAAAGAAAAACTAAGTTACTAAGTAATTATTCAATATAATTTCTGTTTTCTTTTAAAATGGCTGTAGAAGTTTTAAACATATACGGTGCTATGGTGCCGCATACTGTCATGCCAATTATTGGTGACTGAGTTTGCCTTTTTTCGAGCAATCGCATATCTATATTTATTGCATTAGACTCAAGTTATGGCTCAAGGGGTGCGAAAGGTAGTATTACAGCACATAATAGACCATTAGAATGAGTTATTCCAAATCACAGGACAAAAATGGAAATGATTTTAACACTGCTGCTGTGTACTAGGCTGATATGTCCCAAAATCATACTTACGGTGGTTTAAGTGATTTAATGGCTGCCGGACAGATTTTAAATTATAACTGAAAATCAATATATGAAGAACTTTGACAATATTGCGGACATTTCTTGAAAACAGTTAAATATAAAATTAAATACTTCCGCGTGGATAACAGTCATGGTGCGTAGCGTTTATAAAAAGCGCTTAAAGATGCTTATTTTCAATTTTTGTTTTTTAAAAGCCCTTAAAGGCGCTTTTTTCATTGGGTGTTTTTAAAAAGTACTTAATTTTCGTTTTCGAAAATGAGATTTTTTTTTCTTTACCATGTTGATTTTCGCCACGTATTATGCAAAAGCGTGCTTTTTACATTGTTCTATTCAACATTTTCACAATTCATTCAACCACAATCCATTTTGGCGTACCATCAGTTCATACCTTATAAAAGTGCCAATCATTTTGCGTGTTTCATGAAACACTTGCGAGTCCGTATGTCCGCCTACTGAGCTGGGTTCTGTGAGATTATCGCACTCTTATGTGCAACTCTGCTGCATTTTGCAAGATATTCTCAATTTCAGGCTTCATTTTTCACCCTCTGATATAAAACCGGAAAATTTCTTGATCACTTTTTTAATGGCTAATATAATCCAAGAAAAAAACTCTCTGTCAGAAACTAGTTATTTTATCTTGATCATGTAAAGTCTTTGAAAATTATTTTGCATTTTGCCATTGTATATAATGCTTAAAAATATTTTTGAGTGCGTGTAAAAAGTACTTAAAGGGTGCTTATTTTTTGTTGAAAGATTTGGCTACGCACCATGACAGTTATTCGGTGAAAAAAAATGAGGTTCGTATTCTATTTGTAACTAATTAAGATGTTAGGATTGGAGGAAGGATTACAGAATTAGAATACTTAAATACAGTTGTGCTGCGTTTCCGGCTCGGTTACAGCTAAAGTTTATATATTTTACAATAAAATTTTGAAAGCTGAACAAGCTGGTCGCCAAAAGCTGCTAATTATGTAAACAAAAATATTTAGAAGTAATACTGAACAACGGAAGTAACTGCGGTATTGTTGCCAAGAGTCGTAATAAGGTCGCTGACACTTATTAACCTTTCTAATATGCATTTGTTCATGTGCACAACTATTTATGGAAAGTCAGACGACAAAACAAATCTTTAAAAAAATAATACATCGTTTTATTTACACCTCCTCTCACGCGGTAAAATATTAAAAGAAACAACAGCTAAACGATCCGACCTGTCAACAGTGCTCAAAATCGTCTATATGAGTTAGAAGCTAAGATAAGGAGTCAACTCGAGACGTGAAGCATTTCAGATAATAATGTTTTCCTTTTCCACCAACTCATTGATAGACATCTTCACCGCGAGTTGTTAGCTCAGCCTGATTTGATGTGAGAAGTATATTATGTTTATCATTTATTTTATAAGGAGAGGCATAATTTCGGGATGAATTCTTTTCGTATCTTATGTTTATTTGATTTGATTTGGTGACGTTAGTTATTATCACAGAAGAATGAATGATTTAATCTTAAAGTAACAGTTATGCTACCAGGTGTTGTTTTATCTGCTATTTTTTTATTATTTATTTCCAACTCCTCTAAATAAATATGCTATAAAGATGAGTGAAATTGTTTGAAGTAATTATTATTTTTCAACAGAAGCTACATTATGTAATTGAAAATTTAATCGTATCAAATTAAGTATGTCAAAAAAGATTAATTAATTATAATGTTGTCTCCACTTAGTATCAAAGTTTCACTTAAGTCATAATAAATCTGAACAGTTATCCCACATTTCTTTTAAAAATCATGTTTGTCATTTTCTTAAATAAAGAAAAAATTGATCCTTGACTTTTTTTAGTTTAGGAAATAGACTTCAAAATAAATAAAAGATTGTATTTTAATTGCGACCAGCTACAACAAATAGGAATTTCTCCAAAGAGGAGAGTGAGTCGTTAAAGAAAGCTGGATTGTAAATTAGCGAATTGGTCGGGTCATGAATCTAAATATTACCCTGTACCTAGACCCGGATAGGTACAAAATTCGATTTCCACTGGATACCCGGATGGTACATCACTAAGGTTAAAAGGCATTGCTTAAAATAAAACTTTCCTTGTGAACTTAAATCATGGTTAAAACAATAGACTTGTTTTAAATTTTTATTGTTTCAGAGTGCGATGTAAGGAAAAATACAACTTTTTAATTTTAATTGAAATGATTTCTGGGGGAATATATTACTTATTCATAGCTTGCCAGGAAATCGTTTTTAATGAGTTTTATGAGGTTGTTTTCAGAAACAACTTATTTCACTGATTATCAATTTTTCATTAATAAAATATTTCGTCTATAAAAAATAAATATAAATTAAATCAAAAATAGAACTTGTTTAAGCAATCTTCTATCTATTTTATTAGCATAAAATGCGTGATCATGTTGCATATGAGTCAATTCCTTAATTATTTAAATCAGTCTTAGAAGTGATAAATTGATTAATTATTCATTCAGCTCGATCAAGTAACATTAAAAACGATTAAGTTGATTTATCTTTAATAAAAGATATTGAAATTCTCCTAATTAAAAGAAAAGCAACAAAAAAATCAATAAAATTATTTTGGACCACACCCAATTAAAGAGTAAAAAGAAATCACAAGCATAATGATAGTGGAAAAATTAAACTAGATTGCATTCCCCCAAATTAATTTATACGATTTAGTTATTAACATAATTTATTAAAATATTGATAAGTAGATTAAATCGAGACTTCAATTCTGATAGGAACTTGTGACTTAAAAATTAATAATAGTCGTTTTGAAAATTATACTCATAATTAAGAAAAAAAACTATAATTATTCACGTTGTTTATTATCTTATTAATAACTCATTTTAATAGATTTAAAGCAAACAAACGAACAAACTATTAATTTATAAAGGAATAACAAAACTGTTAATTGAATTGTTCTTGAAAAAAAGATAGAGATAAAAATTTTAAAACCTGCGTTTTTTTTGACAGTTTAAAAAGGAGAAAAAAAGTTTCCAGCCTGAAACGTTTAAACATAAGGCGCACCACTTTAAAAAGACGTGAGGGGAATTTAGAATTTATGGAGATCGAAGTATATTATTGCAAAAGTTGATGCGTTTTTCGTTTCAAGTCTGAGAAGAATATTTATCTTTTTTTTTGAAATTTTTAAACGTAGTCAAAATTTTGATTTACGACAAATTTTGTTAGCGGGGCCGGTGTAGCCTGGTTGAAAGGACACTGGATCCATGTCCAAGAGTTCGTGGGTTCGATCCCAGCCGGCCGAAGACCTCCGTGTAGTAAATGGTGACTGATGCACGTTAAATCTGTCGAGTCACGAAGTCCTCCATGTTCCTGTAACAAATCAATACCTCCGGGGGTACTGATCCAGGAGTCTCCTTGTCTTCTGGATTGGTTAAAAATTGCAAGGGTGCGGAGTTGAACATTAGTAGTAGTATACTCAAAATTGGTTTGACTGTTTAATGACGGATATAAGATGTAAAACATAAAATTTTGTTAGCAAATTTATAAAGCCGTTATTTATATTGGCATCAGGCACAGTAATTGTTATCACTCTAATTGAATTTTGAACAGTCTAGCTAAACGGAAAGTAGTCGAAAGTTTGATTGATGGTTAATTTTATTTAGCGAAATAATGTCGTTATAAATTCTGCTTGTAGTGGTCAAAAAACGATTCAAACTTATAGCGTCATCACGCACAGAGCTAAAATTTAATTTGATTTTTTATGATCAAAATATCTTCTTTTTTAGTGATGAAACTTTGCTTCGTAATTCAATTTTATTCGAATATGGACTCGAATAAAAGAAAACTACTCATTGCCGTAACATATGTGTGAAATATAAAGCTATCAAAAATATGGTCACATATGACTATTCACATATTAAGGAAATGTCTCCTTTTTAATTCAATTCAAATTGTACAAAAATGGAAATTTTATTTGAAAGTTGACTCGTCGGAAGAAATAGTTAAGTAATGTGACAGATGGGGAAAATTTATTGCTATCTGATCCATCATATAGCAATATCTAGAATGTGAACCATTTTTAAATAAATCCTGGTTCTATCAAATTCGCACGCATACTGGCAAGAATAGAAAAAAAAAATATCTCAAAAAACTGAAGGTGGGAAAAAAAACTTGATCATCGAAGAACTTCATCGGCCATAGAAACTATTAAAGCCGAAATTGTTAACAAATGTCTCAAAAACAGGCGCCCATCCTCAAAATTCACCAGATTTGAATAAAGAAAACTCAAAGTGGCTGACAGAAAAATAAACAAATGTGAAAAACAATACAGAAAAAAAAAACCCCGCAGTCGACAAGAGAAACGACTTTGGCCATATGAAGCCTATTAGGGCTTGATGCATTTCCAAGCGGTGTGGAGAGGTGGGGCTAAGAACTCATTAAATTAACGAGGTAATCGGCTGGTTTTTATGCCGAAGGTTCAAACAATGTGCGAAAATCCTTCACGTCTGGTGTATCTTGAGAATGGACGCCTTGCTTTTGAGCACTTAAGACATCGACTCTTAACCCCTTAATAATTTTTGAAGCTGATAAAGTTTTTTCCATTATCAAGTATAACATGCAACAGATGAAAATGTTCAACTTTATATAATGTTTACAGTTAATATATATTTTATAGTTATATTTACTCTACGTTCATAGTTAAACGTTCTACATTTTTTTTTAAATCGTATTATCATTTTTTTTCCAAATTTTTGTTCTTTATAATGAAACTACACTCGAAAGTCGACTCATAGAAGAAAGCAGCTAAAGTAACGTAACAGCTGAAGAGCTGTGTTGTTTTTTCGCATGAATGGAGGATTATTCGGGAAGTTGTCCTCCGCTGTAAAAGGCATGATATGCCCTTGGCCTACTAAATGTTCGAATAAGGCTCTCTGAAGAACAATAACTCGTGTATAACCTTCGAGTTTTCCCTCTCTTTCGTGAGTCCTGCTTCAGATGATATAAGATCTTTTAAGTTTTTTTCCCATTTTTTTTCCATCCTCCCTCTCTTCATTAATTAATCCTTCACGAGAAACTGTTTGATTGAATATCTTATTGTGTAGCTTTCAATTACTTGTGTTCGAAAGTATTGTTTGTCATGCATTGAATTTTAATTAACTAACACTTTCGTTAATTAGAAAAGATATTTTGTAAATGAAGATAATTTCGAACAGAGTCTTGATACTTAGTGTTTTTAAACTTAATTTATGATCTTGAAGTAATGCTTTTTTTATGGTGTAAGCTTTGTTTTACTTGATCTTCATATTGAGATAATTCAAAATTCACCTAGGCGAGTGTAGAATGGTTAAGATACATTAAAAAGATAATGAAGCACGATTTAGAAAGAAAAAAATATTGTTCGTGAATTGCTGATTCAAAGAGCTAAAAATTTGGCTAGAGCCAATGGTATATTGTAATATATTTTTTATAATATAAAATATTTACTTATATTTTTTATGAGGAGGTTTATGTCTTGTGGTTTTCAAACTTTCTAAAGTCAGTGTAACGTGATTTAAAACCAATCATAAGCAGTCAAAAGTTCTTGGCAACTTTGTAACTGTCTTTTTTCTTATTCAAAAGGTAGTAGCTCTTACTCGGAAGTTAGCTACTCATCTATAAAAAATTTCGGATCAAATTATTATAAAATGTACAGACACTCAGGGCGCTGGTAATTTTTAAGTTAAAAAGCAATTTTTACTAGAACATGCTATGAAGCAAAAATTCTTATATACCGTAATTTTTACAGTAATAGTTACGGTGAAATTGCGGAATCACTCTAATTAAGTAAATATTACTGTAAAAGTTACGGTATAATATTTTACGATAAAAATGGATTTTATAAATGATGCACCCAAAGTGCTGGTACTTTGTATCGTAATTTGATTCGGATTTTTTTTACGGTTTAGTTGACGTTCTAATGGATTTCGTCGAGTTGGTTATAATCAATTTACTTTACTTACACACCTCTTTAATGTGGGATGTTTCAGAATTATTATAACAAAGTCTAAGCGATTCCGGAGAGAAAGTAATAATCATTATCTCCTTTTTTCTTTATGAAACTCCCAGTTCTTTTTTCGTAAAAAAAAAAAAAAAATAGCTGTTTAAACACGATTTTGAGCTCGTGGCAAAACCAAAGCAAGAGTGGTGCACTTCCATTTTTCTGATATCGATGAAATACATTATCATCGATTTACTGTTGTCCTGTTAGTATTCAGGTAATTATAGATGATGGGACAAATACCACGAAAGTCGCTGAGGAAATCCTTTATACACAGATGACATCGAATGTCAACCTAGTGCCTACGGAATATTGCTGAAAATTTCAAGAAGCTGTATATTATAGCTGAGATAATGTCACTACGAATCACTTAAACATGTTTGTTCCAAAAAGACAATTCAATTGTTATTTATTGTTGTTTTGTTAAATTTCTTTTGTTTAGCAAATTTACGAACACTCCGTTAGCAACCAGAAGTGCCACAAAAAGCGAAATGAGCATAATTTTTCCATTAATATGGTAACGGTTTACCGGAAATTAAATTTTTTTTAATTATATAGTTCTAATTACCACACAATCAGTAAAAATATAAAATTAAAAAGTGATTCGATAAAAATTACCAAAACCCTTCGATAAAAATTATCCGGCTTTTTGGTGTTCCCATAGAGCCAAAAACACGCTAAATGTTACCATATTCTGGTAGTTTTGACCATACTTTTTTTTCTCAATGTAGAACCATTTTTTCCGATCATACAGACTCTAAGTCTAAGTAGAAGAACTCGTTCAGAATATAAAATATCTATGGTGATACCCTGACACATTTACCTTCACACGAGATTAAATTACCATCAAAATTCATTTTATCTTCTGATTGTTGAATCTAAAACATCAAAATGTTACCATCTGTTAAAAAATTGACAGGTTAAAGTGATCTAGGTCGTTTGAAGAACACTCGATTCTGCTTTGCATATCTCATTTTTTTTCCATCAGTTTTTGTGAATATATGCACCTACGCATTTTTAACTAATAGGTTATTAAATATATTCCTTGGAGAGGCGATGGAACATTAGTTTCATATCTAGTGAATCCACCACTCCCTTTGCGGCGTTGTAAAGCATGATAACTGTCCTCATAAACTTTAAACCGTTTAGTGCAGATGTCGTTTCCTTTGTGAATTGGTACTTTCTTTTTATTGAATGAAAAACACGTTTTTTGTCTGGGATAAAATGTTTCCTCTACCTGTATTTCTGCCGCAGCTCATTTGGGATAGAATTAAAATGTCAATAACAGATTACTGTCTGAGTCCTTTTTGACCTTCGAAATTGGCTTTGTGAATTGTGGTGAACTGTTAATAACTGTAGGAATGATTTTTTTAAAAATTTCTTGTAAGGAAACTCAGGGACTCTCTTGAGAAACAAATTGACAACAAAGTGTCAATTAGTCTAAAAATTTTTTTCAAGAAAAAAACTTTCCTGTAACTTACATTAATTTTACCGCTTTTTAGAAGATTTTAAGGAACTTCATGTTATTTCCAATTAATGTCATTTGACTTCCAAATTTGAGTTTTGATATTTTTGCACTTTGAAAAAGTACCTGTTTCTTTCTGTATAACAATTGCACTTTGAAAAAGCACTTGTTTCTTACTGGCAAATATTTGCACTTTGAAAAAGCACATGTTTCTTACTGTGCAATATTTGCAATTTGAAAAAGTGCCTATTTCTTATGTATAATAATTCACTAATATATATTCACTAATATATATTCACTTATTTCTTTCTGCATAATAATTCACTGTAATGACAATTTTTTAAAGCGAATTACAGTGAATCATTCTACATTTCTGTATAATATTCGTACTTTGCAAACGTATCCGTTTCTTTCCGTATAATATTTGAGCTTCGAAAAAATACCTGTTTCTTTATGTGTAATATTTACACTTTTAAAAAGTACCTGTTTCTTCTGTTTTAAAATATATCTTCGTCATGGCTTAGTTAGGTAATATTATATTATTACTTTATATTCTCATATAAGAACAATCCTTTCAGTATTGAATCCTTAATTTTAATAATTTTAAAAATCGCAATAATAAAAAAAAATTCATTAAGAGGGGGTAATAAATAAATACAATTAGTAAATACCGTTAAATGAGAGATAAATGAATAATGTCCTTGTAATTTCTATTAATTTTATGTTGATGGCAGCCAAAGATGTTATTAATAATCATATCAAGGGATTTTTCCATCGAACGAGAATCCTTGAAGCAGTGCGACGACAATTATCTTTTCATGATGTATAGAGAAACTAAAATTTAAAGCTATGATTTTTCAATTGAATAAGAATTGCCATTTCGATCTTCTCATCATTGATAAACAGCCTTCCATATCCTTGCAATTCTAAATTTCCTAAGCTTTCATTTCTATAAGTTATTCGTTTCTAAGCTTTCCTTGCAATTTTCAATTCGACTCAAAAAAGACTAGCGTCAAGCATATGAACAAAATATCGCTTTTTTTAGTGAAACTAATTTTTTTTCACTACTCGAGGAAAGAAATAAAGAAAACTGCCAATGATGCTAGCCTGAGCTGCTGTTGCTTAAGGGATAGAGCGTTCCATTCCCCAATGAAGTGAACCAAGTTAGAATCCCAGGGGTGGCTGGTTAAAACAAATTTCGCTACCGTTTCATAGCGACCACAGTGCTGACGTAAAATATCCTCAGTGGTAGAGAGATCCTGGGTTAGAATTACCTTGCTGTCGAGTTAACCATGAGAGTTTTTCGAGGGTTTTTTCCCCATGTAACGCAAATGCTTATTAGTTACATCAAAATGTCTTGCACGTCTCAATTCTTGATCCAGAAGTTCCCTTGTCTTCTGGATTGGCCTCGGAGTTGAACATTGATAGTCCTAAACTTAGAATTAGTTCAATGTCGGTTATAAAATGATGCTAGCCCAATGGCAATGGAATACAGCTACTGCTAACGGAGCAGAAGAAAAGGGCGACAAGCAAGATGATATATAAAAAAAGAAGCAAAAAGCATAAAACGTATTAAAATATTGTAAATACAGAAAAATATATTTTAAAATATTTTTGATTACGTATGTATGAATGTACGTATTATAAGATTATACAGATCATACAAGTGTCTAGCGAATAAAGATGACTGAAAACATTAATAATAACTAAGTTTGAATTCCAGAAGATGATAGTTTGATACATATTTAAAGCAGTTACAAACTCAAAACTTTAAAATAAATGTTCAGAAGTTTATGAATTACGCTTTATAAAATATCTATTGTTGTGGTAATTGTATAGAGAAAAGTTGTCTAAATCGCATCACCTTTGATTTTGAAAGAAGTATCGTATACTAAACGCACTTTTTTGGACATGAAGATCTCAGCTGAAGAAACAAGACGCTGTGTGCTTGCGCTAATTTTTTTTTAAAATTAATCAGTTTCACAAGTTTTTAATATAATGCTTGAACTTTCTGCGTAGCATTCTGCTCTCATAGGAGAACTAAATTAATGTACAACTTTTTGTAGAGATATATAATTGTTCAGCAAACTATTCTGTTATGTTCTACACATTGCCAGCTAAATATTGTTTGAGGCTCGGAATAACATTTCGTTTTAAACGTAACATATTGCCTAAGCCTTACCGGTACAGTTTAGGAGCAATGTATCAATTTCAACAACTGAGCAAGTCGATTTTCTATCCATTTTAACAGTACTAAGCCCAAACTGTCGAAAATTGGATGGGAACTATTTCTGGACTAACTGTCATTTAATACCTTATTTCTCGTCACGTGAGCGAGGCTTGTAATGAGACTACAACAATTGGATACCTGCAAGTGCCGTAGTGTGTGTATCTCGAGCCCAATTGGTTGTTAAAACGTGACTTTGTTCACGTTAGCAACCGTTCTTTCCATTCTATTTCGACTTAACTTATAACTTCAAGTATAAATTCTCTTAAGTGATACATTCCATAATCATTCACAAAGATTCTTTCACAATGATTCACCATATATGATTCACCACATAATTATTCACCATATATTTCTTTCACCATATAATTCTTACTTAACGCAAAGACAGGCATGAAGCCATGTGAAACGTAAACAAACTAACTATGCATTGAAGTTGCCAAGTACATAAAATAACAATATATCACGCGTTACAATAAAATACATAAACAAATAATAAATCTGAAAAATAATTATACATTTCAACGAATTCAATGTGCGATACAGCGCTGTATTTAATTAACTTCAAGTTAAATAACATTCCACCTTATGTGGAAATTCTGAACTCTACTTTGACACACCATTTTGTTTATTGACTATCAGCTGGCGCTGACGTCATAGGTCACATGATCTTCTTCTTCTCTAAGTGCAAGTATCCAATTAAGAACTCTGTTTAAAGGGATTTAGCTACTTTGTCGCTTCAAATTTTAATCAAACTGTTTTTTTTAATTTTTTTTTTATTGACAGCAGAAAATCTCAAGCTATACTTCAATCAATCGAAAAGATGCGAAACTATTTCGGTAACTTCAACGAGGTTTAATATAATTTCCTTATGATAAAATTTATTTCCGTTATATAATTAAAAGTGAGGAAAAAACATCTAACTGATGAGCCTTTTAGTTATTCAAGTAATAACCTGGTAATTATTGGTTACTTAAATGAGTTGATGGAGCGATCTGTACCAGTATCCTCCATGTTGAAGGTTTCAAACGAACTAATTTTCTCATTCTGAATCCGAAGAAGAGAAAGGTTGGTTATGGATACTGTGGTAACCTGCTTACTACAACTCAACACTGCCAGTCTCGTATGCCATAGCAACGAGGAACACAAAAAAAGAAAACTAATGTTTTCTTTCTGCTGCTTGATAATTCTCCTGTTTTTAATATGTACGTTATTGTTATTGTTCAAAGCTGTTAATATATTATATTTTATACTAAGAAGCGAGTCTACTTATTTCTCACAAAATGTATTCCTCCACAGATACCAAAAATATTAGTTGTAATAAGCAGCACTTATAAAAGTTACGCCTGAACTTCGTAGCACGTTATATCATGTTTCATTTACATTTTATAAACTTATAATACTATTTTTGCAATTGTAATAGTTTAAAAATTTATTGTTTTGGGGCTATACATGGTCTCCCTATTCACTTAATCATAAATATTCTCAATTTTTGAAGTTAGTCCGATTTAAAGAGCAGGTGGTACGAATCAGGCAACCGATTTCCTAAGTCGTACCACTTGCAGACCTTGCAAAAACAATTCCTTTTTAGCTTTTACCGAATAAATATTATTACCAAAAAATAATAACAGTAGCTGAATAACTGTATAATATTTTTAAAATATCTCAAGTGTCAGTGATTTCTGACTAAAATATTCTTAAAATATCTCAAGTGTCAGTGATTTCTGACTGAAATATTCTTAAAATATCTCAAGTGTCAGTGATTTCTGACTGAAATATTCTTAAAATATCTCAAGTGTCAGTGNAATTGGGTATAATATGAAAAAAACACAACTACTTCCACTTGGAAAATTTTACTAGGAATAACATTTACCTTTTAGTTTAATTAATAAGCTGAGTTCTAAATATGTTTACTTAATTCATAAACTTAGATGAAACGACAAAATAAATTATTTCAAAAGGAACTAGATAAATACAATTCCAACCTGCCGAGTAACGACTTATAACAACACACTTCATTTAATGTTTACTTGTTGCTAGAAATCAGGTTCGCAGAAAATGCTGTTTACTAGTTAAATTTAGTAGGAATAACAGAACCTGTGACGTAGGCTATAGTATACCCAATTCTCCTGTTTTTAATATGTACGTTATTGTTATTATTCAAAGCTGTTAATATATTATATTTTATACTAAGAAGCGAGTCTACTTATTTCGCACAAAATGTATTCCTCCACAGATACCAAAAATATTAGTTGTAATAGGCAGCACTTATAAAAGTTACGCCTGAACTTCGTAGCGCGTTATATTATGTTTCATTTACATTTTACAGACTTATAATACTATTTTTGCAATTGTAATAGTTTAAAAATTTCATTGTTTTGGGGCTATACATGGTCTCCTTATTCATTTAATCATAAATGTTCTCAATTTTTGAAGTTAGTCCGATTTAAAGAGCCCTGTTATTTTAAGAAAGGCTACAGAATTATGAAATATATAGAATCGAAACAAATGAGATTATTTTTAAACATTAACTTTCACATTCGACCTTAACGCCCCTTGCTGTGCTTGTTTTCTTCTAAAATTTTTCATAAAATGTGATGATTATTACCAGATTAAAAACTTGATACTCATCCAAAATATATAAATAGGAAATAACACACGACATGTTTTAAGCGTTCAAAAACAGACACCCATTTTCAAGACTTGCCAGTCGTGACTGAGAAGAAATAAAAGTGATTTGAAATGTAAAACGGAAAGTTACCAACGAAAAATAGCAAAATAAATGTGAGAAACAAAAAATAGGAAAATCCCAGTTGCAGAAAGAGAAAAAAAAAGATGAAAAACCACGGAATCCAAGAGAGGCAAATTAGGGTCAAATGCATATCCACTCGCTATGGAGAAGAACTAATGTCATTAACAGGGAAATCAGCATTTTTATGAATAAACCAAGATTTTAGGGAATCAAGATGAACTGTGTGACTTTTTTGAGTGCTTGAAACATGTCGACTGTTATTTCCTATTTGTTTATTTTTAAAGCAAATAAAGTTTTTAATCAGGAAATATCTTATTGCTTCAGTTTCTTTGGGTTATTCACTTTGTTGCTATGATTAATTTTATTTTTAATTGAATTTGTTAAAATAGAAAACCCCTTTTTCTGCAGATTTGGTAGTTCTCGACATTTTCTATACCTTTTGTTGTACAATTTACTAAACACGTTTAGTAAATTTATCATATTTTTATTTTCACTTGCATAGAGTAGACAAAGATCTTCTGGCAATAGTGGGAAAGGTGCGTACGGAGGTAAAACAGGTTGAGAATCTCTGTAATTGATAATTCTCATGTCACACAAAACCATGTTTGAACAACTTAAGTAGCAATTAGAGGAATGACACGTGAAAAAAAATGATCTTAAAATATCTCCCAATCTTTCAGCGTGAAATATTTCCTACATTTTATGACTTACCCGTGTTAAATCCATAAATATTACAGTTGACAGTTATTGATAATGCCACGATAATAAAGTTTAATGTTTGGAACCGACTTCTATAGTTTAGAAACAACTTTAGGATTACTATTTTATGACTCATTCATTTAGTTTTATGATATTCTTCGGGGGCATTTTGGTTCTTTTAACATTGACATTTTGATGTCATTTTATGATTGGTTTTCAAAAAAACTTTTGAATTGTGTAGGATGTTTTTTTTCAACTTGCGAATGAATGAATAAATAAGGAGTGTGGGAGGAATATTTTTTTCTCTGTAGAGTTGGACAAATATGATTATTTCCCAATGTGATCGCCCTGAAAATTCAGAATTCAAGAATTTTGCATATTTACTTAAAAGTCTCCTTTTCGTAAATTGTTGACTCATGTGAAGTAAATGGTAATGCATGAAGCTCTTTGCCGATCTGAGTCTAGTAACTTTGGACCAACAAAGCAAAAAATTTCTCTTTATTAAATTATTAAACAATATATATTTTATGTTGTTTTTCTTTTTATTGACAAACATTTATTTATATTTAATCATTCGTGAATAATATTTTTTTAAATGCATATAATTGGCGAAAATAAGGTTTTTCTTTTTTATATAATTTGCAAACAATCTTACTTTTCCTTTAGCATCATTATCATAGCATATTATATCTCTTTTACAACATAAGATAAACAAGTGACTTTTAACATCTTTTGAAAATTATACCTCTTTCATAACATATGATAAATGTGTAACTTTTCATTTTACATAGACTATTATTAATACTGTTGACTATTACATAGACTATTGTTTAATATCACTAGCAAGCAATTTTTTGATTGCTTAAAACAAAATGTATTAAAAAATAGATTTTCTTACTCATACTGAAAAACCAATTCCTGTAAAATTATGGTAAAAAAGTATCAGCACTGAGAATATCAGTACTTGTGACATAAAATCCATTTCTACCGTAAAATTTTACGGAATTAAAAAATCTAATATTCTGAATCACTGTAATTCAGTAAATTTTATTGTAAAAATTACAGTATAAAACTCCACTGTGAAATGAATTTTGTCATAAAAAGTACTGACACCCTGAATGCCGGTACTTTTTACCGTACTCTTTTAGAAATTTTTACAATGTATCATTACATTTCCTTCACACGTAAAAAGAAACGTAGCCTTGTGTTTTGTATCATTAGCAAGTATTTATTATGTATCAAAAATCAAAGCACGTGGATTTTGATTCATATGATTGACAAAAAATGTATATAGTTTCTTTGATTGATTGTGAGTTTCTTTTGATATTTGGAAAGGTTTAAAAAACTGTTTAACTATTGAAACATAACAAAATGGGATTTTCTAAGAGTTTAGAACATATAAATAAACTTTTATGTGACAACAATGTATTAGACAGATATTTAAACATAAGAAAATGGTGCATTTTGTAAATTTCGAAAAAAATTTCAAAGGCTAAAATAAACTTTTAAACTACTGACAAATTTCAAAATGACATTTTCTATAAGTTTAGAACATCTTTAGAAAAGTTAAAATAAACTTTTGTATTACAATAATATGTTAGACAGTTGTTGAAACATAATAAAATGGTACTTTCTATAAGCTAGGAACAAATTTGCAAACGTTAAAATAAACTTTTAAACTGCTGAAACAAAACAAAATGGCACTTTCCACAAGTTTAGAACATCTTTGCAAAGGTTAAAATAAACTTTTGTACTACAGTAATATACTACTGACAGATTACAAAATGTCATGAAGTAAACTTTTAAATTACTGAACAAACGAAACAAAATGGCATTTTCTATAAGTTTAGAACAGTTTTTTCAGCTGTAAATAGTAGTGCGTGATAAAAATAATTTCAGCAAAAGAAAGGAGGCTGGCAGTATGATATTGGCACGTTATCATACGTGTGAATGAATAATTTGTACTCAGCTTTTTTTATGATTTAACCCAAAAATACTCACAATTCCATGAGTTTACTGAAGCAAACCGTTTAATAACTGATTCTTTGTTTTCATTTTTTTCACCCTTGTCGAACAAGAAATATCCGTTCCACATCACAAACAAACCATACAACAATAAACAAAAGAGAATTCCTTCGACATTTTCGGTAATAATTTTTCTTGTTTTGAAATTGTTTACTTTTTTCCCTGAGATCTGTGTAAAACGTGAATATTTATAGCTTTAAAAGTTAAAAGTCTAGACTTCTAAGTATACTTCTTTGTTTACGTTACGTTTGATTTAGAATCCATCTATTTTGAAGAGTTGTTTTTTGTTTACTTGTAAATAATGGAGGTAAACAGTAAACATTGCTGGGAGGACACGATCGTACGAAAAAAAATTCCGAGTTCAGGTTGATTTGAAATAACTAGTTTTAGTTCGAGAATTATGACTCAGAGAGTCGTAGAAAAATTTAATCAGATATCTAAGAAGAAGACGACTGTATTTTGCTAAACTTTTTTGTATTAAATAGATACAGACAACAAATGTTTTGTAATATCTTTTTGAAAATTGTTGATAAAAATTTAACCTTAATTCAATACTAACAGAGGCAACAAAAATATTAATTTGCTTATGTTTTTGTGTTGTAAAAAAACTCGAGAATGCACCAATTAGTTTAATTACGGCACAAGATATATTTTTAATTTTTTTAATTTTCTGATTTTGAACTATTAATTTTAAACATTGCTCATAAGTATATACACGTGTTTATGAGTAATATCTAATAATAGTTTAAATTATCGGTAGTTTTTTCGCTCAATTAATACATTGATTAGCTAGTCGAAATTTTCCAATAATATTGTGAATTGAACATCAAATATTGTAAAACTAATTGGAAAAAGTATTAAACAAACTATCACCTGGAAACTTTTTGTTTTATTTCAAAAAGTAAAGAAGTTAATAAAAAACCTATCGAAATCAGCATTTTTGAGAAATATTCTTACAATTGTTATTTTACTATTTTTTTTAAACCTGAGTAAATTAATGAATGAATAACATTCTTGTTATTGTATTATTGTTTTATTGTTAATCTTGTTATTGTAAAAAAAGCTACTTTTGGATCACCTTTGAAATGAAAAAATTTTTTTATTGCAGTGTGCAAAATAAAAAATGGAATATCTTAAACGAAATTTTATCTTGTGATTGTATGTTTACAATCTTGGATTCATGTTCTAGGAACTTATCTAAACTTTAGTAATTAATATGTGCAGACTTTTATTTCGCTCTATATTGGAAAAAATCATCGTTGTTTTGTGTGTTCAACTTAATGATGAATTTTGTTTTGCTGCGCAAAAACTATAAAACTTAGAAACTTGAAATTACGCAGCGGTGTACACAAAAATTAATAGAGAGAACGATGGAACAAAAAAAAAATTAACCTTTGATATATTAGCTCGAAAATTATTAACTGTTAAACTTGATGTCAAAATTACAATGCGGGCCTCTCTCCAATCTTTGTTTAATTTGATAACAACTACAATAATAATAATTAATTATTTTAATTTTTAATATATTGAATTATTTTTATGATATTTTACGTCTTGATACGACAGTGATAACAAAATGAACTTGAAATTAAATTACAGACATGTTTTAAAAATAAAATAATCTCCCTTCTTTTGAAAAATATCGATTTTTACATCCTATCGATTTCAATCGAAATTATCGATTTTTAATCGAAAAATATCGATTTTGAATAAACATACTAAATTTTTTACAATGGATTCTTCTCCTGCAAAATATGAGTGCAAATCTCGAAAATATAATCTTATAGTTTAGTTAGTTGAAAATTCGAACTTCTTAAAGATAATTTATGTTTTTTAAAAATTCTTTGGGCAATATTTATACATTGCAGATACATGCATTCTTAGATTTAGCATAAATGCTTCACTTTAACGTTGGTTGTCCATGAAATCTATGTCAGTAAGCTGTCATAAAGTGAACCAATTAAACAATTAACTGAATAAATGTATTACAAAATTACTTAGAACCAATTAACTTGAAAATTAAATATTTGGGGAATGCCTCCAAATCACAGACACTCATATTTTTTTCTAACTTTAAAAAAAAAAATTTATTCTTTTAAACTGCAAGATTGCATATACTATTTTAGAATATTTTTAGAAAATTTTGCTATTAAGGACAAAAAATAAATGTTAATTGCTGTAGATAATTTTATTAATGTAGCTGTAGGCCGGAATAGCCTGGTTGGTAAGGTATTGGGCTCTTGTCCAAGAGGTTGTGAGTTTCGTAGAATAACCGAGTCCTCCATATTCCTATAACAAATTGTATATTGATAGTTCTCTGGTTCTGTCAAAATGACGATCTGTGAATGAATGAATGGATATATGAATGGGTCCGCCCTATAAACAGACTGTGACATGTGTGTGGCTGAAGTCGTATTCTTGACCTTAGATGGAGCCACTGAAAAACAAGAGACGCACCCTCTGCTTTAAATTCCACCAAGCAGGCTTGCTGGTATTGGCGCTTGGCATTAGAAAAAACAGCAACAACAATTAATGTTAGCTGTCTGCAGCGACAATTATATCTGCAGTGAAATGTTAATCAGTAGCTTTAAAAAATCAAGGATTTTAGCGAATAATTCCTTTTATTGATATTAGTTTAAAACTCGAAAAAAAACTGCTATTTTTCAAAATCAGCTAATTTTATTAAAGTGTAATGCAGTTTTTTGAGTGGGTTAATACTCTTTTTTTTTTTGAAAATAAATTGAATGAATAACTTTTTTACTATACTTACAGTTTCATATATTGGCTTTTTTTTGTGTATTCATCTCCTTTATGAGGAAATGATATGTGTGTCGTTTATAAAATCTTGACCACGCCCGCTACTGAAGGTTAGGACCCACTCATTTCCGCTTTTTAATGAATGAACTAAACGTAATATCTTGTAAAAGGCATAAAAAATGAATAAATTATTTTCGATTCATAAAATCAAAATCAAGGGCTATAAAAATATTTAAAAATAAAACCCAAAGGTGTGGTATCCTCTTTTTTTTCTTTCAATTTTTAAAATTAGTTTTTATCGTAACTTATTTTATTATTTTTTTATCGAATTGCTTTAGTTTACAAAATTGGCTTTCGATTTTATAAGAGAAAAGCTTTCTAAGTCTCCACGGCTTGAGATCTACTACTTTAGTAGTTAGAGCATTCTATTATAATCCCGGACGTCCTAGGTTCGAATCCTGTCCGTATCCAACTAACATCTCTCACACGCACTTCTCCTGGCTCATCACTTTTGAGACTAAGCACTTTACTCAAAAATGAGAATATCCTAACACATTTTTCTGTGAATAAAGTAGTAACATTAAGGCAAGAGAATATTTTAACGATATTATGATTCAAGGTAAAGGTTCAAGCTGTAACATATTTTTCTGAGAATGTAGGACAAGAAAATATTCCTTTTTTTATCTTCTAATGCATGAGCGGAATCATACGAATTCTCTACAATTTATAAGTTTATGAGAGTGTACCTCTATAATAAAAATAGAAGTATAAAAATTATTATACAATAGATGTAACTGTACAATTATTTAAAATTGTGTTAATCAATTTGATAACTTAATATTTGCATTGCTAAAATGAACCCCCTTTTGTGTGTTAGTTTCTTGAAAATGAAGATCTTATATTCTGTTTTTTTATAGCTAAGCATTTATTTTTACTCTTATTTGTTATAATTTATCCCACATTGCAAGAATGAAATGTTAATTTTACGATAGTTATACATTTCCTAACTATTTCAAGGTTGAAATTATGTATCTCATTTTATTTATTTGTTATTTTTGTACAGCTCAATTTTCTAGCAAATCATGAATCCTTAGCATTATGTTTTCCTAAATTGCTTGGAATTCGAAGAAAAAAACAAGGAAATACGTACGACCTTCAAACAAAGCCTCCAATTTGAACTCGGTACCCTGTTAAAAGTCGAATTTAACTACTATTCTCATTGTCGGTGACTATTCGCCGAATCATTAAGGTTATCAGATAGTTTAAGAAACTCGACCCAGTCAATTAGCTTAACGATTATCATCTCATTAACCACAGTAATAAGTCAGTGTAAAATCAATTGGGCGTCAGTTGAAATTGGGATGCAGAACCAATTAAGGAGTTCTCCTTTCGTTTTTCAGAATTAAGTAGTAACAAGAATTTATTTTTCGGTATTAATATTAGTTTTCGGTTTTAACAGCCTCCAGATGGTACATTAAGAAGACGAATCAGTTGATGACTGAGGGTGAATAGCATTTATTAATATTTTGTGCTTTGTGCACATGTTAATATTATACTTCTTATACACTTCAGCGACATTATACAGTTGTATTATGGATTTAAAAAACTATTTTAATCAAATTTATTTTTTTATTTTATTTCACTTGGGACGTGAATACTTTTTAGACTTGTAAATGGTATGAAAAAAAAAGGTTTAATTTGGAGTGGAAATATTCAATGATTCGTACAGTTTAAAAAACATAGTATTGATTCTCACTTAATTTCAAAAGTTACCAAGTTCGCCAACACATGACATTGTTAAATGACAGACAAAACAATCTTTTCTACTGCATGTCTGATTAATCCAACTAAAATATTTGCAGGGATACCTGCATATGTTTTCCTCAGGCTGCACCATGTTGTTGCTACGAATAGTGTTTATTTTTAAAACATTGTTTGCCAGTTTCATGCTGATAGCAGAGCCATCTATCGACGAACTTAGTAATTAATTTTAAAGCTTTTTTAAAAAAAAAATAATTAATTTCCTAAGAAANCCTGCATATGTTTTCCTCAGGCTGCACCATGTTGTTGCTACGAATAGTGTTTATTTTTAAAACATTGTTTGTCAGTTTCATGCTGATAGCAGAGCCATCTATCGACGAACTTAGTAATTAATTTTAAAGCTTTTTTTTAAAAAAATAATTAATTTCCCAAGCAAAAGGAAGCAACTTAATCACATCTCCTTCTTTTTCTTTAATTGATTTTCAAATTTTTGGAACGCCTGCTATGTTGGTGTGAAATATTTATAATTTTTTTTATCCTTCTTAAGATGAACTCTAAATTTTATCATATTCCTTCAAAGTACTTTGAGAAACTCACTGCAAATTTTTTAAACAATTGTTTGCTTTTATACTATTTTAATTACAAATTTTTTCTCTCACCACATTGTCTGTGCGTATGTTTTAAAATAAAGTAATAGGTTATTTTCAACAAACAATTAAAAATTTTATTATTTTTCAGCCTTCCTTTTTTGTTTCAATTTAATGTTTAGAAATTTTTAAATATATTTTAATATGCGTTATGTGTTATTATATTTCTGTATGTTTTTCTTTCTTTTACGAGAACCTACAATTTTAAGATCCGGAACATTTTTTTAACAGATTTAAGCAATATTTTTAATTTTTATTTTGCGAAAATAATAAAAAGTGTAACATTTTTAAAATTCTTCACTACAAAATTTGTCATCAATTTTAAGTCTAAGGTAAAGAAACATTTACTCGTCTTTAAAATTCTCAATAATTCCACATTAGATCAAATTCAGTGTTATATTTTTAAGTTGAAGGAGCCTTTATCATTAAAATCGGTCTTAATTTTATGTTCATAAAATATTAAAAAATTCTTTTAATATAAGCTTTATGAGTTATTATATTCCAGTACGACCTTTTACATTCCGTTGGATGATAATTTTACGATTACGTCTTTGTAATTCGAAACACTTTTCACAAATGTGAAGAAAAAAAATTTATTTTGAAAAATGAAAAGAGTATTACATTATCAAAATTCTTGATCAATAGATCTTTTATCAATTATAATTCCTAGATAAAGAAACATTACAGTTTCGTGATGATTCAGTATTATATGAAATTGGTATTATATTTCAAAATTAAAAAAAAAATTACCGATAATAAGTCATTTCTTTTCATAATTTTTTAGAGGAAATAAACTATTTTTAAAGAGCGAAAATCTTTCTGTACTTCTCCACTTTTGTTATATTACATGCACATGATGTTTTTAGTATAATTAATGGAAATTGTTCTTTTAATGAATTTAAGAATTTATAATTAAGTACTCATTAAGTACTTTTCAAAAATAATGTTTTTCTTTCTTTTCAGATTTTTATGATTCATGATACCAAAAAAATAGAACGATTTTGTTAAGATTTTGGTTTATGTAAAAGATTTCGAATGCAAAGGGATTTTATACATGGAATAGAACAAAATAAACAATTTTTTGAAGGTAAGCATCTGATTTAATTATTATTTTTAATATCAGATTTCAAATTACTATTTTGGTAAATAGAATTTTATTAAAAGCATTAACAACTTATAAGGTAAGTTAATTTAACACTAAGGAAATTCTTCAGAATTCTTCAAAATGTTTTGTTTTTAATAAATTTTATAATAAAATTTATTTTCGTTAAAATTAAAAGTTAAAATTATCTTAAATAGCTTTGTTTACAACTATTTGTGTTGATTAAAAGGATTTTATAACGAAAAGACTGTTATTTACAGCATGAAATCTCTGAAATATTCAATAAAGATAACTTAAAATTAATAAAATGCATATTAATTTGTTTTGAAATATAATAATTTTTTTATTTGTTAGTTCTCTGTAACAAACAACCATGAAAAGGTCTTGTAATTCTTTACTATTTTGTAATTGTTTGTATCATGTAAAAAACAACAGAGTAATTCGTAACGAAAATTACCTTTCACGACAATTACCATTTATTTCATTTACTGTTTGTTTTTCATGTACTCAAACACCGAGTTTGAAGTGCAGCTGTTTTTGAGGAGTGCCACCTGGCGACGAATAATTAAGTTGATTAATGAGGCATCCTTAGAACTGATTCCAATGGCCTTGCTCCTTTTCATAATTTACATATAACTATGGTACTTTTCTAAATTCATAACCTGATTGTTTCAGAAATTTTTTTATTATTATTTTACGATTATATTAGCTATAGTTTTCTAAAAAAATTCTCGATGATAAGAATTATTTTAGCATTTTTATTATTTTATTCATGTTTGTGGAATTAGAATTAATTGTTCTTAAAACTCCACGTTTTGAATAGTTAGACAGTGTTGTTTATTTTGATTGAGATTTTCCTCATTATATTAAAAATATGCAAATAATTTCTAATATTTTTCCATTAAGTTTTCAACTGTTACCTAGACGACCTTAATGTTTTATTTATTTGTTTCTGATTTTGCGTAGCTGCACAAGGAAAACGTTAAAGAAAGAAAAAAATTCGGTTTACAAACGAAAGGTTTTGAAAATCAAATTCTTGCTTCACATTCTTCACAAACAGATCGGAAACGATTGTTAAAAAATTTTTATTCCACAATTATGATTTAACGAAACGATCCTTAAAAATAATTTTGCATTTATACTAAAAAATATTCGTTAAATATAAAATTCTGATTAATGATAACGAGAATGGTTCTTATTATTGAAAGTAACGAATTTCTTTGAGAATCACTATTTATTTATATTGATTTATCGTTCGAAGTATGAACAATTCATCATTGTTTGAAGAAAAATCTCATTTCAAGCTTAATATTGTTGCTCCTAACAGTCTATAAACAGAATTGAACGAAATAGAGCCTTCTTTTCTTGCTAATTATAAATAAATTGCTCAAAATAAAGCATAAAATTTCGACACAGTTTTTGGATTAAGTTTATTGAATCTTTGGTTTAAATTAGATCCTTCTTTTCTAACTATTCTTATTTGTAAAAATAAGGCTTATCATTAAAACAAGGATTTGGATCGAATTACTAGTTTACGAATTAATTTGCACAAAATCGAGCCCTCCTTTTCTGCAAATTACTTTTGGTAAAAATAAAGCATATCACCAGGGTACTATGTTGGATCAAACTAGTTGAATTGTTTACTCAAAATAGAGCCTTCTTTTTCGTCCATTATTTCTGATCAAAATAAAACATAACATTTAGACGCAGTTTTTGGATCAAATTTATCGGATCGTTCAAAATAGAACCTACTTCTTCACCATATTATTTTTGATCATTAGAGCATTGTTTTGGATCCAAATATTGTTACAAATTATTTTTCACTAATAATTTTTAAAATTTTCATAATGTAAAAACTTGTTCAGAACCTTTTTTTTTAAATAGTTATGAATCTATAGTTTTCCTATTTTTTATTGTCATAAGTCACAAATTTAATTCTAAATTGTGAATTATCGTTTAAATTACCGGATATAGTCAAATTTTTTTTTATTCTTCTGTATTGAACAACATTGGACGGAAATAAATTGAAACCCATTTTTATTCATTAATATGAAGAAAACTTCTGATTTTCTTTTCTTTTTTCTTTTATACTTCTACGAGTTTTAATAATATTTTTTTCATTGCTATCGACATGACTTCATCTCTTTCGAACTCTTCATTTTTGTAGCACAGTAGGTGTTACTTGTTTTCACTGAAGTGATCAGTCTAGGGTGAAAAGTGAAAGGAACCCTTTTTTTTTTTACAAAATAAATTGAGTCACAGGCTCAAGACGAAATTTTAAAAATAACTCCTTAGCGTTCTCGTAATTCATGACGTCAGAGAGCTATTCCTCTGTTTCTGTGCCAGTTCTTCCACCGTTTCTACTTTCTAGCGCGTTAAAATATTTTCCTGAAGATCATTCTGAATATTCTTTTTTTATAAACCATTCTATTGTTGGGTTCTGTTAAAGTATAATAGTGTGTGTGTGTGCTTCATTTGGGATACGTTTATCAGCTATAGAATGTAGCCTATGGAACATCATTCTATGCAGAATTTTGTTTTTAAAAATGGCAGCACGTCACCGTAATGAAGCAACAATTTACCTGCAACCTGTGGTGGAAAAGGTAATACTTGATTTTGAACTGCAGTTCGTTTTTTAAAACTATTTATATAATTTCATTTTATGTCTTTTAAAAACACGCAAAGCTGTTTTATAAAATTCTTTTTAGAAATTCCACATATTGTGTGTGTCGCTTTAATCATAAGATTTGAGAAGTATACTAAATGTCTTTAATGCTTTTCACTATATTAAATGTCACTATTCTAAATGTATACTAAATGTTTTCACTTTTTACTTCAGTTTTATTGAAACATTTTATTCTCGACTGTCTTTAAATTTTTTATTTATTTTTAGAGTATTTTTGTAATTTATATTTACTTGAGCATAGATTCTATAGTACAGGGGATTCTGCTACCTCCTGTTTGCGAAAAGAGTTATTTTAACGTATTCATAAGTGATTGAAAAAAAGCCTTAGGGTTTTTAAGGGATCTGCAATTTCTTAGTCACAGATTATTTTAACCTATGTCTTAAACTTATAATTAAATGAAGAACTGAAAATTGTACTTACCTTTTTGCTTTATTCATATAAACAAAAAACTATTAAATGTTTTTGACGGTTTAAGAAAATAAAGTAAATCAATAATTCTCCCCCTTTGATTTAATAAATAATTCCCTAAAGATTTGATGGTAATAGTTTTGGTTTGCTATTTTTCATTCATTTCTACCGTTTTCCTTTTTTAATGTTTTAAGTAAGTGCCTTACTGCAGAATAGATTCCCAAAGATACTATTCCTCCGGTTTGCAACAAAAACTCTTAAAAACGTTGCACAAGAGATAAACAATGGGCTATTGGCGACGGTCTGGGAAACATCCTTGAGGATAATCCGAAGACATGCCAACACAATTTTCGATGCTCTGCAGAGGGGATGCACTTTGGTAGCCAGACGACCTGCACGCGAAGTCGAACACTTTATGATAGGGCAATTTAACGAGGACCGATACCGTACAAGCTTGGTCTCTACGCAGACTGATCGAGGTGGTCATCTACCCGCACACTGACGGCAGGCAGTGATGCTCGTCTTCGGTGTTTCACTAGGAACAGTGCCTCTACGATCAGGCCACTATGGAATCCATTTCTGACCCCATCTGAATCATCTTAATTGGATACTTGCACTTTAAGAAGATGAAGATCATGTATAACCACACATGTGACCTATGACGAGACAGCTGATCGTTTGTAAGCAAAATGGCGCGTTAAAGTTGAACTAAGTTTCTCCTCATAAATTAAAATGTTATTTAAATTCAAGTTCATATACAGTGCCGTATCACACATCGCATCTGTTGAAATATACGGCTACGTCTTTTATTACTTAACTTAGATTTATTATTTGCTTATGTATATTATTGTAACCGTGATATATTATTTTGTGTACCTGGCAACTTCGATGCCTAATTATTTTCTTCTCGTTCTACATGGCTTCATGCCTGTCTTTAGGTTAAATTAGAAATATAAAATGGAGGAATTGAAATCTTTGTGAAAGAATTCAGATTATGTCATTTAAGAGAATTGATACTTGACTAGCTTAGCTTACTCTAAATAGAATGGAAAGAACAGTTGCTAACACTAGCAAATACTACGTTTCAATAACCAATCAGGATCGAGATACTTACACTTTGCCACTTTCAGGTGTCCCATTAAGAAATTATTATAAAGTACTTAGAAATTAATAAATTTCATGGTTTTATATGGAAAACATTTTAAAAACTACATCATCAAACCACAAAGTTTTTCTTAGAAAGAGATAAAGACAGATAACTCAAATATTTGATTTTTGTAATTATATTGGAAAAACAAAGCAATCATGTTCGCCATTATATACTGATAATGTAAATATCTATATTCTGAGGCGAAATAACATATCTGCATTTCTAGAGGTATGCCCAACTACTTTTTTTTCTAAAACAATTTCTTACAAAACATTGAGAAGCGTTTTATGAAAATATTGCGTTTTCGCAACAGTGGTCAAAATGAGTTACAACAATCCGGAACAGACAAAATGTTAGTTAATTAATTTAACAGTGAAGACAACTAATTCAGTTGCTCACTTTTTCATGCAAAAAACTGTTAATTAATGAAAGATTTTTGTTCGAATTAATTTTAAAATAATATTTGATTCATATTATTACGGATTGCATACAAAAAATAACGTGGCTTGTTTCACAGACTTACGCATCTCTCAATTTTAATTAAGAAACGGATTCTCCTTAAAATTCAAAACGCTGTAAGTCTCGCTAATTAAGTCATAATAATTAATAATAAAGAATCCTTTTAATAAGCATCATTAAACATCTTAGAACACACAAGATGGCTTCTTCAATATGCCTCAAGCATCAACCAGCTGCGCAAGTCAATATTTACTCTTACAACGTGATTTGAATTTTTATGAAGCTTTAATTTGCCAGCTATTTCGATTCAAAACTGTTTTGGTTTTTTATTATAATTAATTTTAATTTTTCTCAAGGTTTTGAAAAGGGGATATAACAAGAACAGAATCCTGTAATTCGAAGAATAATGTTCTTTTTCATTGAATTCTTTTTTGACATTTTGACAGAATAAGATTGCAACTGTTTTCGACTAAATGTATAATTGCTGAAATCAAACTGTCATTTTTTTTAGTATAACTTTTCATATTTACCGTATTATTCCACTTATAATAACAGAAAAAATTACTTATTTTCTTTGTTTCCGAATTCAGAACTTCCTTTTATTCTTTATTATGGGAGAACAAATCAAAAAATTCAAAATACAAAATTCGACACTATTTAATACTTATAAATAAGTCCTGGATTTTGATGACATTTGCATTTTTTGCATTTTTGGACATTTTTTGTTCCTTAGAGCATTTTTTTTAGATTTATAGGGCATTTTTTTTAAATTTTGGGGCGTATTTTGCATTTTAAAGCATTTTTTAAGTGTTTTGTTAATTTTTTTCAATTTTTATTATTTTTTCGAACATTTTTATTTCATGAAATTTAAGATTTGTCTAATAATTTGTCTCGATTCAGAAGATGCTGTATCAATTAAGATAGCGAAAACGTGTTGGCCTTTGACAAAATCGAAGGAAACTTATCATTTATCAAGTCTAACTTTACTATTGTGTCCTCGACAATTACAAGCTTGGAGAAACAAGAATTGGAACTTTGCGATGCTATAAATTATATTGACGTAGTGTGTCAAGTGTTGTAAAAAGCAAAGGGAAAAATAGCACAAAGTGTAGCAGCTAAATTGAACAAAGTTTTGGAGAAGAACACTGGTTTCCAAACAATGCAGAAAGTCTCTAGGATATTAACAGGTGAAGCAACATCTTTTCAAATTGAAGAAGAATTGTCAGTAAGTGAGACCGTCTTTTTCAAGTACGCACCAAAAACATCAGTAGACGTTGAAAGAAGATTCTCCATTTATAAAAATTTACTTTCAGGCAAGAGACGCTCGTTTACATTTCAAAATATCAAAAATAATTTAATAATCCAGTGTAATTCTGATATTCAGCAATATTATGAGATGGAAGTTGTTATATTCATTAAAGTTTCTATACAAAATAAAAATGTTTTGGAGGCAATACATTTTCCTTTTTTTTTGTTTTTTNTTTTTTTGATATTTTAGGATATGAAACATATTTTTCAAACTTTAACGAACGTAGAACAAGTATTGCATTGCTTTAAATGTTTTATAATGACTCATTATAATTTTAAAGAGTAAAACATTGTTTCAGTTCAATATTTTTACTTCATTTAAGTCGTGTCATAAGGCATTTTTAGGGCAATTTTCGCATTTTTAAGGGCATTTTTTGCATTTTTTAAGGGCATTAGTTGATATTTTTCAGGTGATCAAAATCTGGGCTCTACTTATAAATATTATTCAATTAAAGCAGTGAATTTTATTTAATTTTAAAACCATCGTTGAACAGCTGACCCAAATTTGAGTTTACGACTTCCAATGTTCAACTCCGTATTTTTGTAATTTTGAACCCAATCCAGAAAACCAAGGAACTCCTGGATCAGAGCCCCCAGAAGTATTGATGTATTATGGGAACTTGGATGACTTTGCTACCCTGACAGATTTTAACGAGCACCAGTCACCATTTAATAAACGGGGATTCTTCGGTCGGCTGGATTCGAACTCTCATTCTTTCGAACGCGAGTCTAAAGCCCTACTAACCAGGCTACCCCGACCCTAAAGTAGTGAATTGAATGACAAGTATGAGTTAAATATAATGTCAAGTAACTTTTGAGGTTTCTGTGGACAAGGGTTATTGCTCATTCCACCGAACGCTCGGAAGCGTGGTCGCGGGTTCGAATCTCACCGTAACCCTGAACGCATCTTTGTTCTTCCCTTTACGATTTTGTGTTATCTGTTCCTCTGCATGAAAAGCATATGCGGTATTTTTTGTATTGAATATATAAGCCTGAATATGTATGAGTAACAGTAAATAAATAAATAAGACAACTTTAATTTAGATAGGAACTAAAAATAATATTTTCTTCCGTAATTAATCTCTATTTAAGGAGAGGATGACGAAGATTTGTGTTTTAACCTATTTTTAAAATCTCTTTGATCTACGAGAATAAATAATGTTTTAATTTCATAATAGAATGTTGATAAAGTTATTTAATATGTAGTTCAGAAATACTTTTCAAAAAGTAATCTATTTCAAAATACATTACGCACTATAGCGGTTATAAATCATTACTTGAATGAGAAAGGGAGAAAAACGTTGATTGAAATCCAACAAATTACAATTTTATTTTTCTTCTGCATGACATTTTTAAACTGATCTTAGATATTTACGCATCTCTGAATTCAAATCTGCAATCGGTTTCTGTCTACAGGTTAGAGTTTTTACTCAATTTAATAACATATTCCTATAGCCAAGATTTTTTAAAGATTCACTCGGGTGAATACTAAGTATCCCCAATTCTTCACTACATTAGACGTGGTAGAAAGTAGACGACAATACATTTCAGTTTATGATGTGATGGTTTAAAGTTGAATACCTATATGTTGTTTAAAGTGTTATTTTCAAGTAGCATGGAAGTGGTTACACTGTTAAAATTTTCATTCTAAAATTATGGTAAAACTGGCAGCTGTCTGTCCATCCGATTAACCGTAAATTTTACGGTAAAGAACAATTTTTTCCTTTATGGTTTTTTAACCATTTACAACTAACATATTTCAAAAACGTAGAAAAAAATATTTAACTAGACCTAGGAGCTCGGCTTCTCGTGAGGTAATGGACAGGCGAGAGTGCCGGACACTGGAACTTGTTCGTGCGTTGAAGGGAATGGAGGAAATATTGTGGTGTCAACACTAGGACTCGAACTCCAGTTCTGTCGGCTATGAGATTGACGGGTAAGCCCACTCGGCTATGATATGTACGCAGTTGCAAAGAACTAAGTAGCTTCATTAGCTGGTTCTAATTGGTGCGATAAAATTCTGGTAGTTTAACTATATAAGGTGAAAGCAGTTAATAAATTTTTTTTCTCAAACTTAACAGTTTGATTACCATTTTATTTATGGTTATTTGACTGTGTTGATTAAATATGGTAAAATAACCATTTAATAAATTGTTATTTAACCATTTTTTCCGAGAAATTTCTAACAATGTATGCATGCATATAAAACTATACGTTCTTTCCAAACTTGTTCATTCGGAAAAGTAAAATAATCTAAATATACCATTTCGGAAAAAAACTAAATAAATAAATAAACAAAACTAACTAACTTTCGAAAAACTAATTTCAGATTTCAACTCTTCTAATCCGAAATAAATAAGATCAGGCGCTTGTAGAAATGCAACAAAAAATTTGATCCCCTGTGTTATTGATACAGCCAGAGTGATCTAAGTAGATATTAAGTTTAAAAGTTAAAGTTATTTTAAGTTACTCAAACTCCACTTCAATTAAAGATTTATTATTTGAACTCTCTCACTATCCTCAACTTCATAGATGATAATGAATTCATTTTTGACAAAATTTCTAAACTCAAATGGCAAAAATTGTGAAAAAATACCGAAATCTGAACAGAAAGAGATAAAAGTTAAAAGGCATTATTAGAAACAAACATCTGCAAGTTTCATAAAGCAATCAAACTGGTTTAATTTTTTTTAAGCTTCCTTTCATTAATGATTAGACAGATTTCGATAGCATTTTCGTTTCTTCTTCGTTAAGAGAATTATTTACGAGCCCTGATATATATTTAATTTCAATTTCCTTTTGACAGCTAATCTAAATATGTATATTAATGGCGGTGATTACAGAACACCCTACATAAATACAAAAGCTCTGTAACTGAGAGCATTTCATAATCATTTGATCGCACATTCGCACTTGTCAACAAGAAAGTCTTTTTCGTTTAATTTGGAAAATCTTTTGCTTTTCTTAAATACTATTTTTCTATTAACTGCAAAATAATTATATCCATGTAAATTTTTTTAAATAATATAAATTAATTACAAATAAATTTATTTTTTAAATAATTACAATAATATCAATTTTTTAAATCCTAATTTATTAATTGCATACTTTTCCAAAAATGTACATTTTTTAAATCTGTAAATTATAAAATTTCGTGAACTTTTTACTTTAATAAATTGTAAATTTTTTCAATTTAATAGCATTAAATTCTTTTTCTGGTGGATGCACTAAAAGTGCCTAAGTAGTATTTTGAATAAATGGACTTCTTCAATGGTAGTATTTCATTATTTTATAAAAATAACGTTTAGAATTTTGAAGAAAATATTTATATTAAGTTTGATTTCTTTGATTCTAGAAATCAAAGTTGCCTTCTTATAGAACTGAGCGTCTTTTAAATAATACCCTCATCATGACATTTTTTTCTCTATAGAGTGATCAGATCTTTTGTTATTCTATAGAGTGGCTAAGTATTTTGTACAAAACCAAGGTAAAGTAAATGATAATTCTCATTTTTATACTGTGCATAAAAATGCCGAGTATTCTATAAAATGTTCAAGTTATTCTAAAGAATCACTGAGTTTCATTCAAAATATAGATGATCAAGCTCTATGTCACCGGGGTCAATCATCTAGGGGTCAACGAATTCGGAGCGTCAGATAGTCACTAAGCAAAGAAAATCGTAGGTAGTGCTCAATATTTTAAGCAAAAAGGTACAGAAAACTGTAAAAAAGAAAGCTATTTGCACACTTCAAAAAAAAAAAATAATCATAAGTTGCGCTACTTTCCATTCAACAACATACCGGCTTCTAAGAATAGGATCTGGCTCCTAAAAATCGCTTCAGGCTCCTAAAAAAAAACGCATTTTTGTAGTTTCTTCTATCTAGAATCATTTTGACATAGGTAAAAACGAAGCCTTTGCAATTATAGAATTTTTTTAAGATTCACAATCTATACATTTAAAAATGTTATATACTGTTAATGGCATACTTCTATATTAAAACACGTTTAAAAATTTTTAAACAAAAATCTATTATTCTTTACAAGGTTTTATTAAAAGAATGCAAATGAAATTGGTAGACTTATAATTGTTTGTTGGGGTCTTATTCAACAATTTCTTAATGACATTTCTTAAGACTTAAAAAAAACCCGTGTGTATTGTCAAGGTTACGAAAAATCGGGTGCAGAGATTGTTTTGTTAATGACCCTTTTTTTGAGACCGCCATGGGTTGTCGTGATAAAAATAACTTTGAATGCTCTCCTAATCTTGGTAACTTCTGTTTGTACTTAAAAGTGATCAAATCATCTGAAACTAAAGTGGTATTAAAATAACTTCTTCCATCAATGCCAAATTGTCAACAGTTGTGCTCTCTATTTTAATCTAAGATTCTTTTCATTTATATTTTCTGTAAATGAATGTCATTGTTAAGAGGTATCTAAACCACATCATTTTTGGGTGCTCGGTGCAAGACAGTACAGTAATGTACTGTAAAATAGTACAGAAATTATAATTTCAACCACTCATACGGAAAAAAAATGTTATCTATTTTTTATAAAGGCAGCGTTATGCAAGAAACGTCTTTGAATATAAAAACAAAACAAATTATGCTATTTTTCTTGCGTAACGAAATTATACGTTTAATTTAAAAATTTGTATTAAGAAAAATGTCTTTAAATAAAATCAAACTGATAAAATTCGTTTTCGTTTTTATCCGAATCAATATGATACATTTAATTAAAAAAAATTTTTTTTTCAAAAGCATTGTATTAAATCAAAAAAGCATTATAATTAAAATATAGCATATATTAAAGCATTATAAAAAAATGTATCATCGCAAGTCAAAATGAAGGGCATATTTAATTTAATTTGCTATTAATTATAAATAGTTAAAATAGTTTTTCTAAACAGTTTAAATAGTTTCAGTTTAAACTATTTTAATTTCATGTAAGAATTAAAATAACTTACACACTTAATGTTGTTTCTCTTACATAATCAAAGGAAGCATTTAATATAATCATTTGTATTGTTTTTAGTTCATAACTGTCTTTAAATAGTTTAAACTGATGGTACTAAAATAATTGAAATACAGACACATGTTATCTTGTTTTTGTTATCGAAGCGGAGAATGATGCATTTAATTTAAAAGTTAATCTTTCATAAATAATGTTTTAAGTTCAAAAATTTATTTAAATAAGTTTAAATTTATAGAATAAAAACAATTTAAGGAGAACTAGACGTTGTTGTTTTTGATGCGTATTGGAAAGAAGCATTTAATATAAATACTTGTATTATTTTTAGTTTAAAACTTAAAAAGCTAAAATAATTTAAATAGAAACGCAATCTCGTTTTCCTTCCGAAACGGAATTACGCATTTAGTATAAAAACTTATGCTTAAAAATTTGTATTCTTTGAAGTTCAAAATTATTTTGAGATATAGTACTAATTTATGTTATTAAAATAATTTAAATAAAACCACATAATATATTGTTTCTTTTGCGTAAGAATGACACATTTGATTTCAAATTTTGCTTAGTTTTTAGCTCAAAACAGAATTTAAATATATAATTTGAAATTTATTTAATTAAACCGAAATACAGATTATCTTGCTTATCATCCGAAATATAATGCATTTAATTAAAAAAATTATCTTTCAAACTTTGTATTGTTTCAAATCCCAAACAGTCTTAAGGTTTAAAAATTCAAATTTATAGAATCAAAATATTCAAATGAAACTAAGAATTACACTATTCCTCTTCCATAATGGAGTTATGCACGTAATTTCCAAATTTATCTTTCAAAAGTGCATGGAATATTTTGTTCTTACCAAAGATATTAAGTATTAGAAGTTCCAAGATAACTGATAAACCGAAGACGAATTGTTCTTAAATATAAAACAGATTTAGTGTAGCATATACAAGCAAATTACTTTTTTCGTAATTGTTAATTTTTGATAAATTATTTTTTATTATTATTTAGGTTTTAAAATATGCGTTGAATGTTCGAACACTGACAAAATGCAATTTTATATTTTATATTTGTAAATTTAAACAAACTCAATTTTACTCATGGTATGTCTGCGATTGATGTTCTGTTATTCATGTAAATTATTATTAATTAAGATAAACTATCACATGATATTTTAGTAATTATAATTACAAGTATTTTAAATGAAAATGTCGATACTATTGCTGGTTTAGTTTTTCGTAATCGTTTGGTATTTTCTTACCCACTTCGTGCCTTTTAATCAAGAAGAGCTTGTGATGTAAGCGTTTCATCGTTTTCTCCAGATGGTTATCGTTCGATCTGTAATTTAGTGTCGTCTGCGGTTTTAGGAGGATAGAAAATACAAAGAAAAAAAAACTTCTATTAATGAAAGAATTATTTCCACGAATTTGCTTAAGTTTGGGAAGGGTGTTTTCGTTGCTATTTTATATAAAGATGGAAAAAGGCTTCATTCGAAGCTTTCAACTTCAACTCGTAGAAATATTCTAAGAAATCAGGCTAGCACCTGCCACGTCCTTGGAAAATTCGATTTGTATATTCCTAGAAAGAAAGTATGAAAAATCATTTAAAAGGCAGGTATATGACTGGTTTTCATAAACACCTATGCACATTTTCACAAGACTTTCTTTGAAAGGTTTCTTCTTATCGCTTAAAATAATAAATTACATTGTCCAAATGGTAAGTCAATTAATAGTATATTAATAATATTTCTGTAAAATTGCACTGATTTGACGAAATATTTTTTTGTAAACTTAGTTTAAATTATAAAATATACAAAAAGTTTCCAAATATTACATTATTGCAATTTAATGAAACTTTGGTTAAATTATATTACCTTAATAAAAACGCGTTTAAATCATTTTTCACATAATGAAATCATAGTTGAATCATGTTCACCCAATAAAATCAGATTTCAATCTTGTCTTTTTATAAAATCTTGTTTTTTTTCATGCTCACTTTATGAAATCGTGTTTTAATTATATTTTAATATTAAGGTACAGAACACATTTTTTCTTTAAATGATAATGATATTAATTTAATGAAATTGTGCTTCCATGTTCACTTAATGAAATCGTTATTATAATTTTCCCTTAATAAACTCGCGTTTAAATCCTGTTCTTTTATGAAATCGATTTTAAGTCTTATTTACTTTATGAAACCGCACTTTAACCATTCTTTAATGCAAAACACAATGTTATTAAGTTTAACGCATAACACAGTTTCATTAAACGTTTAATGCAAAACATTATTCCATTCATTAATTCCAAAACACGTTATTCAGAATTTCATTAAGTAATCATGTTTTTAAATCATATTCGTGCAATGAAATCAGTTTAAACTGCGTTCAATTCATGGAGTCTTATTTAAGTCATGATATATTGATTGAATCTTGTTTTAATCATAATTTAAATAATCTGTTGAATAAACGCTATTAAAAGCATTTACAAATCTTTTAGATTTTTCTTTTATAACAAAACGATTTATCAAATAACTAAAATATAATAGTTTTTTTACATTCTTTGTCACTTATTACAATATAAATTAATTTAAGTAAATACATTGAACATCTTGCCATAAAAATAAATCATATTAAATTGATAGAAAAGAAATTTTTTTGAGAAAGAGAAATTTTTTTTATTTTAAAGCTATGAAATCATAATGTTACTTTACGTTTGCATAATAAATTATGAACATGAATTTTTAATTTTTGCTTGCATTCATTTGCATTCATTCAACCATTTTATCTATTGATAATTGTTTACGATTAATTATGCATTAGTAATCTACGTGCAGTTATGTGGTATTTAGAAGAACAGAAAGCAATTATATAGATCTTTTAAGTTTAATAATTTTGCTTGCATTCATTTGCATTCATTCAACTATTTTATCTATTAATAATTGTTTACGATTAATTATGCATTAGTAATCTGCGTGCAGTTTTGTGTTATTTAGAACAACAGAAAGCAATTATATAGATCTTTTAAGTTTAATAGTTTTAATATTGTGAATTATTATTTAGTAGTACCGTCACGTGTTTCGATTTTTTTCTTCTAAATTTCATCCTGTTGTCTTTCATACACACTAATGTTCATTTTCCCCTTTTTCTTTTCACGTGTGATCAACCAACAGGGGGAAATCACACAAGTTTAAATGCCGTGAGAGGACCGGCTGACGAAAAATAAAGAAAAAAACGTTCCTCGCTGCATGAGAAAATATTATACATGTTTTGCTCTATATCAGAAGCGTGACCAGCTGTCAAAAAAATAAAGAGGTAAAAAGGGAAAGAAAAGAAACAATACATATAAATAAATGTTTATCGTTTGCGCAGTTTCACTGAGTTGGCTATTTGATATCCTGGTTTGACCATAAGTCAGTTTAAATCACCTTCTTCTCCTTCATTGTTTTGACAGTCCGGTAAGGGCCATGGCCTTCTTAAGAAGTTTCTTTTCCATACCAGTTTTTACTTTTTTGTGGGAAAAAAACTTTCCTCCCTGCGTTAGAAAATATTACACATGTTTTGCTTTATATTAGAAGCGTGACCATCTGTCAGAAAATAAACAGATAAAAAAATAAGAAAAAATACAAGTAAATAAATAATTATCGTCTTCAGTTTTATTGATATAGCTGTTCGATAACCTGGCTTGTCCTTAAGTCAGCATGGATAGTCTTCTTCTCCTTCATTGTCTCGGCAGCCCCGAGTGCTAATTTACAATCTAGCAGCCTTGAGAAATGGTAGCTTAAGGGATAGAGTGCTTGCTGCTCAATCAAGTGACCCGGGTTCGAATCCCAGCAATGGCTAGAGTTCGAATTCGGAACACAGTGCTGATGTAAAAATATCCTCAGTGGTTGACGGATCATAGGTTAGAGTACCCATGCCATCAGGCTAACCGTTGAAGGTTTTCGTGGTTTTCTTTTCCATGTAACGTAAATACGGGTAGTTCAGTAAAAAAGTCCTCAGTGAAGGCACATTTTTTCCAGTACTTGGATCAGGAGTTCTCTTGTCTTCTGGATTGGGGTCAAAATTACAAGACTATGGAGTTAAACATTGGTAGTCGTAAATCCGAAATTGGTTCGGCTGTTCAACGACGGCAATAAAATAAAAAAAATCAGCAGCCTTTAACGACTTGTTTTCCTTTTTGGAGATATTTCTCTCAGTTGTAGTTGGTCTCAATAATAATGAAGGCTTCTATTTCTTTTAAAATTTGTTACTTTGACTAAAAAGAGTCAGGAACAAGTTGATTTTTATTTCAGAAAATGCCAAACAGGAGAGCGGGTCGTTAAACGCCGATGCATTGGAAAATCGCGCCGGGGTAGGCGCCTTCTCACGAAGTTTTTGTTTTCGAGGTTTGCCTTCTACTTCAAAGTGCTCTTTAATTTTTTCTCAGCAGTACCAGTAGATCTTTTTCTAATCCACTTAACTATCTTACATTTGGTTTTTCCTTTACTTCGATTTCCCATTGGTCTAATATTGAAGATTTCTTTTAGCGAAGCGATTATCATGAATCCTGGTGACGTTTTCTGCTCATTTGATTGTTTGTTGTTTTGCTCATTTGATTTAATTAGAAAAAAAAAACCTATGAGGATGGTAAAAGTCGACAGTGGCAACTTTACGATAAGTTCGCTTAGTTTACATTATGACATTTCGTTGGCAACTTTACGTTTTCTGTTTCAAATCTCTTTTGTTTTTCTTATTCACGCCAACGAGTTGGAAAAATGGGAGCCTCTTTTTGAGCGCTCGAAATTTATTGACTTTTACCACTTTCATAGGTTTTTTTTTATAGATTTTTATTTTATTTAGTAGAACTTTGAATATCTATCATAAATTTGAGGCAAACATAAATAAAGTTTTAGAAAATTCGAAGATCTTTGAAATTGTGCCATCGTCATATGTTTAATAACTTGCTTGCCGGTTTATAATTTCGAATATCGTATACTGTTTGACATTTCTCTGAAAAAATTGTTAAATAACAATTTATTTATTTTACCATATTCAGACAAAACAGCCAAATAACAGCAAATAAGGTGGTATTTAAACTGTTAACTGAGAGTAAAAAACTTTTATTAACTACTTTCAACTAATACAGTTTAATAACCAGAATTTTATCTCGTCAACTAGACCCACTCAGTCAGTGAAGCCACTTAGTTGCTTGCAGATGGGTACATGTTGTAGCAGAGGCGGATAATCTGTCAACCTCGTGATTGACGGACTGAGGATTCGAGTTGGTATCGAAATATTTCCTCTATTGTCTATTCCATTCCAAGTGTCCTGCACTCCCCAATTTGTGACCCTGAGCCATTAGAATGCGATGCTGTCCTTCATACATAGATGAGAGCGCCATAAATCTGCTAAACTATCTCCAATTAATTTTTTTTTTTTTACGGTTTTGAAGTCATGCTACTCGTAAATGGTTAATTGCCCATATAGGATTGTAATTATGGTTTCTTAACCTTACTAGTTGCAAACGGTTTCAAAACCGTAAAGGCAGAAAAATGTTCTTTACCGCAAACTTTACGGATGGACAGACTGCTGCCAGCTACTTTACCATAATTTTGGAATGAAAATTCTAGCAGTGTAAATATCCTAATTCCATCCTTGAAAACGTTAGATATTTTGTTTTTTGTCTCTTAATTTGAACTTGGAGTGTTTATCTTCATTATTCCTGAGCTGCAGTCAGTCATGACACTTGACCTTTGTAACAAAAAAGCATCTTAACGATGATGACGGAATAAAAATAAATAACGCTTCACAAAAAAAAGAAAACCTGAATAATCAGGTTCTTCAATCAGACAGCTCAAGAAGGATACTTTTTAACGATGCTGCTCGAAGATGGGGGACGACAAAAAATCACCAATAAAAGCATCAAACGATGTAAAACGTGTACTATCATTTTTGAGTGTGCAAAATAAAATTTGCGTAGGATGTGTCAACTCCCCTCATCTTTAGTAGCTGACGCCTCTGCAATTTCTTTAGCCCAAACTCATTCGAACTACATCGTCAGAATGTTCTGAAATAAAATGTTCCTTTATTTAAATCAACGAAAACGAACATTCCAGTTAAAAATATAAAACTTATTTATTGAATCTTATTGTAGTTGTTATAAAAAAGGAAAAATCTCGTCTACCTTGGCATGGTTTGATGCCGATAGAGGAACATTTGTTGTTCAAATAAGTCAACGTAAGTTCTTTAAAAATGTTCTAAGCAGACGATAGAAAATCTGAAATGCATTGTTTTGACCGTCTGGCAACACCATGTGGTGCAAACTTTTGCCTGCATTGCAAGTTTCCGTTCGTCACTGACGTCAATTGAAGCATATTTTTTTGACTAATTCTACTATTAGAAGAATTAATCCTCCACCATGAAAGCTGCTTTCATGGGCGTATTCAGAAAGAAGTGTTTAAAAGTTAAAAATAAGGTAAGATTTTTTTTCATTAATTGGTTTTTAAAATTCACATCTGGTATAGAAATTCTAATGAAATATTTGTTTGATTGTGCCTTCAATGCGGTCTAATTGTTATATTTTTGTGAGCTTGTTCAAATTTCGAATAAAATGACAATTAAGTGGGTATCTATTGCTTTAATCAGGGCTAAGAAGTCGCTATCGATAACAATTTTGCAGAAATAGAAGTCGGAAGAATTCGCTCAACACGGATTCCAGTTTGTTAAAAAAGAGACCTAATAGGGTAAAAGAAGAAATTGTTTTGAGAAAAATTTCTAATTTATTAATACATATTTAACTAAAATTATGAGTAAATTGTGGTTCAATTATTTTAACAGCTTATCACAAAGTTAGTTTATCCGATTTGAGCATTTTTGAGTCCGTGTTTGAATAAACTGAAACAAAATTATTAAAACTATCGAAAAATTAAACTTTAATACTGTAAAGAGAAAACATGGTGATTAAAAATAACTAACGTAAATCTCTATATTGTGAGAAAAATAAAGATGATAAAAAAAGCTAAAATAAAACGTAAAACTATTCGAATGATCAGGATGTTCTAAGATTAACATGTTTCTTTCATTATAACTTTATTTTCAATATTATCGCATTTATCTGAATTATGGATGAAGATAAATGTTTTAAAAACATTTGCTTGGAAATGTAAACAGCAATGGAACCTATAACTGTTTTTGAAAAAGACAAAAATGAAATTAAAGTTAATCTAAAAATTAAACTTTCTTTTCTTTTAAAAAGTAAAATTACTTTCAGGCTTTTGGCACAAAATTGCTACCACCTTTCAAAAAGTAAGCGCTAATACTCGTTTTTTAACTAATAAAATACTTATAAATATATTAATTTGATAATACAATTAATAAAAGAAACCTGCTTTTCTCGGCATTATAAATTATTCACTGAGATATTTTTAAAGAAGCAGGTGTTGAATGTTAACTGCACTCATATAAACAGTGCTACAATTAAAAGAAAACTTACTAAAATAATTGTTTAGTCAGGCTCAAAATAATCAAATTTCAAAGCTTAAAACATAAAACTACAGAATGTTAATTAATAATAAGGCCATTTTGGAAATTAGTTATATTAAACAGCTTTTGATTTATTATAATGTTAGTGATTTCACAATTTTAAATTTCACTTAGCATTGTTCGCTAAGTTCAGTTATGAATTTTTACGCAAATACTTTGTATCTGTTGAGTAACAGAGCTTGTTATATAACTCTGTTATGCAACGCTGAACGAGAAGGGAGAGACTGTTTGAGATTAAGGCGTAAGTTCGTTGTACTGTTAAATATCTCATATTCCGTAAATTATTAATTATATTAAACAGCTATTTGATTTATTATAAAGTTAGTGGCTTCACAATTTTAAATTTCCCTTAGCATTGTTCGCTAAGCTCTGTTTTGAATTTTTACGCAAATACTTTGTATCTGTTGAGTAACAGAGCTTGTTATATAACTCCGTTATGCAACGCAGAGCCAGAAGGAAAAGACGGTTTAAGATTAAGGCGTAGGTTCATTGTACTGTTAACTATCTCATATTCCGTAAATTATTACATCAATTTTAAAAACATTTTTCATAGAATATGTTTTGTTCATTAACTTGAGAATGGTAATGTAGTGTTAAATGACAGTTTATTTTTAAGGCGATTGTTGATCGCATCGGCAAGCATTCTCAGTTGCAATTAAGAGTAAGATGAACTTAAAATGAGAAATCACCATGTACTTATTTTTATTTTCGTTCCTTTAATTAACAGGAGATTTTAATACTATTTAATGCAGAAACACATTTTAGAAGCATATTTTATTAGTAGCATTTTTTATTTTACTATTGCAAATTCTGATGGAAACGGTAAAAATTTAAATATTTTTTCATAAAAATATTTTCAATGATGCAACTAACAATAATAACATGCCATAACTAGTATGCCTCGCTATTATTTATGCCAGTTTTCATAATTTTCTTTTAAGTGGAACTCGCATCATTAAATCGATTAGTTGATTTTTCTGTGGGATTAATAGGAGTTATGATGCAAACAAGGGCGCCGGCAGCGGGGTGCAAGAGGGTGCACTTGTACCCCTCTGGCTTTTTTTTTAACTATTAAAGAGATACAGAAAAACAATTTTGATGTAAAAAAAATTTTATTAAAAATATTTTTATTCAAAAACAAATAATTAAGTAATTATTGANCATTAAAAATTGAATGTATGAATCTGTAAGAAAAATACTTACGTAAAGTTACTTTTTTCTACAAAAAATATCAGAATGCAGTCATTTTGTACAATTTATCCATAAGTCGAACTTTCGAGAGTAATTTTTTATCTGAACTGTCAAAAAAAGATTTTTTTTTCCTTGGGCAGATATCGAAGCTATATTTTTAAATTTCATTTAATAAAATATAAATAATATTATATTTTCTATAAGTTAATTAGTTTAACTAAGGGTGTATAACACAAACTGACTTCTCATACAACTGTAAAACTTCATCAGCACAATAAATACCAATGTTAATCGTGCACAAAAACGTTAGTATACGAAACTACTGTTTGTAGTTTTTTGTGTTTCAAAGTCAGTAGCTATGCCAGCACCATCAGTACAGTTTCTCGTGACAAAATCTGCAAGTACAAGAAATTCGTATGTTGTTGTTTTTTTTTAAATATCTTGTTAAAAATGAAAAAATGTATATTGAAAAAAATTAACAGGTGAAAGTATATGTAATAACAAAACAAAATGCAATAACAAAATATTTAAAATTTTTTTTGGATGGGGGGGGGGTAGTTTGTTAGAGGGTTGCACCCCCTTTTACATTATTCTGCCGACGCCCTTGGATGCAAATATCTTAGACGATGATGCGATTTTTTAAAAATTTAATCAGTGCCTTCAATGTAAAGTTTTGGAATCCTTGTTAAAAATGAAGTCGGACGAAAGTATTTACAATAGGGGCTGCAAATTATTATTTTACCAAGAAAAAAACATTATTTATCACCAAATGGTCGTTTGACTTCTAAGCCATTAGACCACAGGCTCTCAATATTTCTTACCTTAGTTGAGCAAGCAGGGCACTTGTCCAAGTGCAAACCAAGCATATCCTGGCCAGTCATACGAAGAGTACATGTAGAAGAGCAAAAATGCTTAAACCAAAAAGTGGGACATTATGACACACATACCCTGTCTACAAAGGTCTACAAGTTGCAACTGCAGCCGCACGAGGTCAGTCAGATACAAATTGTGGTTTAGAGAAGAGTACATTTTCCCTTGAAGGATGCTAAGTTCGTTTCACAGAGGAATCACTTGGAAATCTTAGCAATTTTCAATTTAACAGAATAGAATCCCAAGTGCCCAGAAGGTTTCTGGGGAACCAAAAAAACCCTTCTTGGCAAGGCAGTCAGCTTTATCATTTCCCGCAAAGCCACAGTGGGAGGGAATCCTCTGAAAGGACACTTCATTATGGAAATTCTCGAGCTAAGTCCTGCATCTCAGGATGCGGGCACCACCAGAGAGAGAGAGAGAGAGAGAAAAAAAACTAGAACTTAAATGTCACGAATTGAAGAAATCGGGATTAACTAAGAATTGGTGGTTAAATTCGGTTTTGTATAAGGATTGAAATAAATTTAATAAATTTATACGGTATATCCTTTCAGCAATGTTGAGAGTCGGCAAAAAGCCAATGATAAGAGCGACGAAAAATGTTAAAGGTAATTAATCTGCATGTTTCAACTTTTGCAAGGCAATAAAATCATGTGCTTCTTCAACTATTCCTTTCTTTAACAGACTTTGATCGATAAATAGAAGAAACAAATTCAATTTAAATAAATATGTATTTAAAAATGGTTTATTATGTCTTATGACTTTGTTTTAACATTAATGGTGTTGGCTATAAGTTGCTGGTGCTTTAAATCAAATATTTCTTAATATTTTTATTTTATTTCAGTTATTAAATTATAAAAAGTTTTGCCGGTTCTTTAATAATAGGTCAGGTATTTCAAGGATATCTAGAACTATGTAAGTTTGAGTTGCTTAATAATATCCTTCTGTATCATTAGCCATTATAATAAATCTCATAAAAATACTTGCATAATTGTTTTCGCACTATAACAAAAATATATTTCTTTGAAATACATGCAAATGACAAGCTTAATAATAATGTATCATACATGATATATATAATGAAATTACGCCGTAAAAATGATAAAAACAATAAATTCGTCATACAAATACGTATTTAAATCATATTCTAACCACAAAAGATTTATTTAACATTTCGATATCTGTAAGTTGTGGTTTTGGGTGCGGAGAATTGATGGAAGACTCGCGAATAGTATATTAAAATTACGGTGTGTTATACATAAACACCAATGATTATGCACTTAAAAAGCAAATAAATAAATTAAAATAAAAAAACGTGGTTTCATTTTTTTGTTCTGGTTAAGTTTCTTTCGTTTTACAGATATTAATGGCTCAAAATGGGGTACTCATTGCTTTTTCGCAAAAGTGAAAAAAAATTTATTTGGGAAATTTTTTCTTAATTCGTACATTTTATAGGAATATATTCGTAGTTTCGTGGGAATAATTTTAGTAACAGCGAAACGAGGAAGGCTAAATTATTGAAAAATCACTTGATCTTTGAAATTCCATTTATGTATAAGAAGTAATTTTAATTTCTTCCAAATATATCATCTTTTATTCTTTACTTTCAATGATATCTTAGAAATCCTTTTTCCTATGCTATTTCGAAACTTCGTCTGTCCTTTATTCTGTCGAAATAACTATAGAAAATTTGAAACTTAAAATTTGGTAGAAATCTTTGTTATATTTGAAATATTTTATTTTTTATTTAAAATGCAAAATTTGACAGTCTTGAATTTAATCAAGGCAAAAATGATCGGAAAATAAATCTTTTAAATAAAAAAATTAAATCAGGGCATCTTAATTTTTAATTATTGAAGTAAAAACTCTTTGATGAAATTATAGAGATAATAAGATTAACATTTGATTCATTACAATGAAACAAGTTATTGAAAAAAATTGTAAGTTCCTTTGTTTTTTTTAATTAAAAAAGATAAAATAAATTCACTTTTTATAAACTTTATTTTTGTCTGCAAAATAAAAATGCTTTATTTTTGCTAAAAATAAAAACTTTTGGAAGATTGAACCTAGATTGACAGAAAACTACAAAAATGTACAATTTTAGACAAAATAAATTGCATTATTTATTTAAGAACTTATCAATTAAAAGGTACTTTAAGGACAATGTGTGTAAACTTTATTTTTATCTGCAAAATAAAAATGCTTTATTTTTGCTAAAAATAGAAACTTTTGGAAGATTGAACATAAATTGACTGCAAACTACAAAAATGTACAGTTTTAGACAAAATAAATTGCATTATTTATTTAAGAACTTATCAATTAAAAGATACTTTAAGGACAATGTGTGTAAACTTTATTTTTATCTGCAAAATGAAAATGCTTTATTTTTGCAAAAAATAAAGACTTTTGGAAGATTGAACTTAGATTGACTGCAAACTACAAAAATGTACAGTTTTAGACAAAATAAATTGCATTATTTATTTAAGAACTTATCAATTAAAATATACTTTAAGGACAATGTGTGTAAACTTTATTTTTATCTGCAAAATAAAAATGCTTTATTTTTGCAAAAAATAAAAACTTTTGGAAGATTGAACTTAAATTGACTGCAAGCTACAAAAATGTACAATTTTATACAGAATAAATTGCATTATTTATTTAAGATCTTATCAATTAAAAGATACTTTAAGGACAATGTTTGTAAAGTCGAAGAATGCAGCATTAAATGCTAAGAAAATATTAAGTGCCAAAAAAACATCGTTTATATCATTAAACATCATACAAGGTAATTTATTTATCATAAAATGCAATTTTTTTAATATAGTAATAACGATATTTTTAAATGTGTTCCGACGATATATCGTGAATACTATATTTACGTCTAATATCGACTATATCCTTAATTCGAGGTCATTATCGATACAGTTAATTATTGAATATAGAGATCAATATGAACATCGAAAATCAGGATAAATTTCAACAATCATCGAATACGATAATGTCACGGCAATTATGAATTACGATAATATGAGGATTATTATCAAATACGATATTACCGTGAATGCGTCAATTTTACTACCAGTTTTTTTAATGATGATTTAATTATTAAAAAAAATTTTGGGCTACGAAATTTTGGTTTACATAAAGTTGGATTACATAAATATTCTCAGATGTAAAAAATAATATGAATTTGTAAAATTGGAAAATGTCACAATATGTGTCGTTACATATCAGTATTTTATGATGATGTATTGATACGGTGACATTAAAAATTGCAATATTACTTAGCATTGTTTAGCGTAATCATTTTAGCAGTACAAATTATATTCAATTTGTAAAAATAGCGTTTTTAGATACGAAAAATAATACAGTGTTTACATATCATGCAAACATTTGCAGGAATGATTTATTAATAATAAATAATATTAATTAATATTAATAAATTATAATTATTAATAATAATTATTATTAATAATAATTATTATTAATAATAATTATTAATAATAATAATAATTAGTATCATAATCTAATATTGATAATAATTTAGTTAAATATTAATAATCATAATTATTGTTAATATTTTTGGTCTGGAAATGTGTCTAATTTATTTGACATGACTCAAAACTTAATAATTTCACTAACCATTAATCGAACTTTGAATCTAAGAATCTCATTTTTCGCTTGAAATTGAATAGTTGTGGAAATGATTAAAACTTCCTTGAAATAAAATACTAACGTGTTCGTAAACATATTTCCCAATTTCGTGATAAGATCAACCAAACCAATTAAATGGAAATGTTTACTACTTTTATAACTCATTCATTTGTCTATTACTGCTTTATTTTACCAAACCTAATTAAAGTGGATTCCGGAATAGTTAATTATGCGTGTATTAAATTTCGAAATGAACAAAAAATAATGTATGTTTTCTACAACGCTTTCAAAAACAGGGCAATAAAGTGCAGTGTTTCAGTATTTACTAGTTCTAAACAAAAATTCGTTTAAAAGTATTTTTCAAGTAATCTCTACCAATTTTCTACGTACTAAGAAAGCAAGGTGACTTAAATAAGAGTGATGTTTTTCAAAAATTTATGACAGGAAAACAGTTAAGGTGATTCTTGTTGCGAATTCATCCAACGGGGCATAAATTTTTTTAGAGTTGTTTCTGTCTAGTTCAAGCCTTTTTCAATAGGTGGCGTTGCAATCAAGAGAAAAACTATTGAAAACCACATCACAAGCTTTTTAAATTTTTCAATGAATGATAATCACGTTAGGATAATTTCAAAGCGTTCGCTATCAACACTAACATTTGTTGTAATCAGAGAACAGGGCGATATTTGCAATACATCAAATCAAAACAGAACAAAAGAGTTAAAAAAAAGATGTCGGAAATTTTTCGAGTTAATCCCAGGAACTCTGAGAGAAATAAAATTTAAGTCCTCACATAAATTTGCTGCAGTAGTCGTTCTTCTAATTGCTTTAACTGTTTTTCTGCTCTAGTTTTTATGAACTGTTAGTCTAATCTAGGACACTTGTATCCTTTATGCAGCAATTGAATCATATTTAATTTCAAATAATAGGAAAATCATATTCTACTTAAGCTCAGAAGTTGAGAAAATTTTATTTTGTTTTATTTCCTGTATAACACATTCTATCCACACAACGGATGTGACTCGAAAATTTCGCAATAAATTTCAAAAATTTATTACCAAAGCTTTTTTATGCGTTTGAAATTTGCATAAATAGCATGATATTATAATTTTTAATAAGATAGTACCTGTATATAAATCAGGAGAAAATTCCTTTATCGAGTTTTGAAACAAACCTTTTTAAAATTAAAAATTTGTTTCTAACAAATATTCTTTTCTTATTAAAAGTATATAAAGAAGAAAAAAAACACAAATAAAAATCATAAGGAACCTGCAGCTATTTTGATGTACCATTTTCATTTATATTATATTCATGAGGTAAAAATTTGTAACATATATATATATATATATATATAATATAACTTCATATATTTCCATGTACATAAGTAGTAAAATTTGCTATGAAAGTTTTTGTATGTGTTCTCATTTTGTACAAATTTTAAGGCGTCCTATAATAATAAGATGATCAGTTGTTCTTATTGAAATATTTTTATAAATTAACCCAAAAAATAGGTTATCAAGTTTGCAATCAAAACTTTTGAAACTATAGTTTTGAGGGAAACAACTTTTTAAAAAAAATATATTTATAAATAAAGTAAAAATCACAAATAAAAATAGTTAAGTTTATACAGCTATTTTAATGCATCATCATCGATGCTGATAAAGAAAAGAGATCGTCTTTCTATTATTGTTATTCGTCCACCTATTTCACTATATTATATTTTTCATAAACTTGATGCAATCCTACAAAAATACGTTTGTAACAAAATTTTATTACGAAATCTTAAATGCGTTGTGTACACATATTGTAAAGTTGTAGGATGTTCTGTTTTTTGTAAGTTAATCAATCGCTCTTGCTGCAGTAGCTGTGGATAAATACTGTTATCAAAAACTTTTGATAACATCCTTTTGCGCGAGAGTAGATTTAAAATGAAATTAATTTTTATTAAAACAACGTTTTAATTTCACAAATAGTAAAAATATATTAAAACCTAGACGCCTTTCGATATTATAATGATACACTTTCACCAGTTGGATAAAAGACAAGAATGGTAAAAACAGAGAGGATTAAAATTCGACAAAGTTTGCGCCAAAATTCCCGATCAAATTACGGTATTAAGTACCGGCACTTTCCGTGCATAATTCGTTAAAACCATTTCTTCCGTTAAACATTATACAGTAATTTTTACAGTAATATTTATTTAGTTAAAGTGATTCGGGAATTTTGCTTTTATTACTGTAAGAATTACGATAGACAGATTTTCGTTCCGTAACATATTCCGGTTAAAATGGATTTTGCGTTAAAAAGTACCAGCTCCTTGAATATCTGCATTTTTTACCGTAATTTTTCACAGTATACTAGAAGAGCTATATTTTGGCTCGATTAATTTTTTGACTCTTCATTAATTTAACTAATTTGTTGGCCCTGTATATTTATCTCTATTTGAATGACGTAACCTCTGTCAGACTTTAATCATCTCTTTTTTTACCATTCTTGTATATTACCCGACTGATGAAGGTGTACTACTGGGGCATCGAAAGGCATATAGGTTTTAAATAAATTTTTTCTATTTGTGATTTTAAAACGTTGTTTGAATGAAATGTAACACCTTTTTTGTTTATTACAATTATTTTATTTAATAATGATATTAGAAATAACTAAATGTATAAAGTAACTCCGAAAATAAAGCTATTTCTATGCTATTTAATCGTGTGCCATCCTCAGTGCTGAGACAAAAATGGGATGCTTTCTTTAGCACCGACCGGAGCAGTAGGTATGCTCTTAGCTGTTTCTAGATACACTGATTACGTTTCCATTTTAATAAACATACCTAAAAATAAAGTAAAAAAGTAAGCTTAAAGTTGCGTTTTTATTGGGAATTATTTTTAGCATACCTAAAAATAGTTTCTCATTTGCTCTGAGAAAAAAAGTATAGTCAAAACTATTAGAATATGGTCAAATTTATTAAGTTTCTGGTTTTATAGAAATACCACAAAAATTTGGTAATTTCGACAGACACGCTTTGGTAATGATTTTGGTAAAATTAACTATAAAATATGGTTTCGTAATTTGTGATAAAACTTGTTAAGTGTGGTAATTTTATCATGATACCTTAAATCATGGCACAAAAATTAAATTTTCGGTTGAATTTCATTTCAGTTTCGTATTTTCTTTACTAAATGTGTGGTAATAAGAGAGATAATTTTAAAAACTAGAATTTCCAGTAAACCGTTACCATATGAGCGTAAAAATTAACAAATGAATGGTTTAAATACCGTATAATTTTGTTTTATTAACCAGAATTATGTTTTCTTTTTGCCAGAAATGTCATTACCATTCAGAATGGTTGTTTTAACAGAATTTTTTTTCTCCTTGTGCTATTAAACTGTTAATTAAATTCAAAAAATTTACAACATTATGATTTCCGTTGGTTTTATTTGAAACAATTTTTTAAAAAGTTACACCAGATTAAACACGATTTCATTAACAAAAAATTAATATTAATTCATTTTTTTTCTTAAAAGGACGATTACTCAAATTAATTCTATACCAATTATCTATACATATCAATTATCTTGTTTGTGAGACTATTTCCTAAAATTTAAATTAAATATACGTTTATTTTTATAATTGTATATTAATAATTGCGCATTTATTAGCATATTAATAATTGTACATTTAGGTAGACTATCTTCAGATTTTGCTCTAAAAAAATGAATATCTACTTTCTCGCGAAAAAGGGAAGAAAAAAATATCAACAATTTTTACTGGCGTAGACCCATCTTCCTAAATTCCAATAGGTGCACGTGATATGAAACACATACCTGTTTGTTCTACCTGTGATCGAGGAGGTCAAGGTTAGAATCGTTATTATTTTGTTCTTCCTCTTTTTAAATAGCGAAGTGTTTAATGTAATTATCGGCTGTCTGTTCTCTATTCGTTTAGCGACAACATATTAACTTAACATTTCTTTTAATAGTTTGCAATTTACTTTCTTGTTTCTTGCTATTTATTTTTATCACTTATCATACTTTGAAAAAATCGTACTATTGCATTTTAGTTTCTTGAGAACTATCGAACTGATCTCGCTCAAGTTTTTGGTTTTATAAAATGACATAGTTTAAACTGATGAAAACATTTATATACCATACGATTTAATTTTATTTTTATCTTATTGAATTAAAGAATAAAAATAATGGAATAATTATAAATAAATGTTTATTTGCATGCAGTTAATTATTTTTGGATGAACGAGTTTCATAATTGCAAGCAAATATTTTGTTAATACATAAAAGTAAATTTAACGTTGAAGCGCTCGAACTTTCATGTTCTGTTATCATGTAACACAAACATGTGAAGTTTTTGATTTATTTGTAATTGTATGTTTTGCGTGATTTATTATCAGGAGGAAACCACCGATGCCACAGCGACACCTGATAATAAATCTGGGGATCTCAGCTCACCGTTTGTGGACATCACCTTGGTCGAGTCACCTGCTCCATCTGAAGCCGTTTTACAACTCTAAAAGCTAAAAGCAAAAATAAATAAATTAGTATTATATATTTGAAATTTTTTAGATCTAAAAATATATAATATTAAAATCAGAGCCTCGGTGGCCTTTACTTCCCAATGAGGCGACCCAGGTTCGAATCCCTGATTTGGCTGGTCGATACGAATGTGCTAACACAGTGCTAACTTTAACTATCCTCAGTGTTAGACGGATCTTGGTTTAGAATACCCTTGTCGTCTGGCTAACCATGGGAAGTTATAGTGGCTTTCATCTCCATGTAACGTAAAGGCGGGTTAATTCCATCAAAAAGTCATCCACGAAGGCAAGTTAGTCCTAACACTTGATCCAAGAGTTCCCTTGTCTTCTAGATTGGTTTCAAAATTACCAGGTTATGGAGGTAAACATTAATAGTCTTAAACTCAAAATTGGACTGGTTGCTCAACGCCGGTTACAGAATTATAAAATATAATTTCACTAATTTTCACGTGTATTTTTTTCATACATATTTTTATATTATTGTATAATACTTAGATATTGTATAATATTATTATAATCGTATCGAAAATATTGCATATTATTGTATATTATCGTAATCAACATGCTTCAATAACAAATACAAAATAAGACATTAAAATTTTAAATGCTTACAAAGAAAACGCATGTGAAATGTTCTAAGTTGAACAAAACACAATTATTCATCGATAGTTTACAGCTTGTATTTTTTTTAAACAAAACTAATAGTTTTCCGAAGCAGACAAATTATTATAACCGATTTCATCATCACTATTTCACACCTGTATGACTAAAATGCCGAATCTGTTTTGAAAACAATGCACGGCCGCGTCATAATGGGAGACTGGGAGGACGTGATTTTTTAACTAGGTATGCATTCATAAATAATATCAAAACTATTACTTTAACTACGAACACAATGGATTTATCATGCGTGTCGTCTCACGTGGATTACAAATGGATTTTCTAATTCATTTTTTTGAAAAATATTTTTTATTAAAATACGTTGCAATGAGTTCTCAAAAAAATTTCAAAAAATTAAAAGATTAAACAAATATTATTGCGTGGAAAAATAATCTGCATTAAATTATTTTTTAATCTTTAATGTATACTACTAAAGCTCTGATTCAAGATATCGGAATAATTAAAAAAATTCTACATTAAAAATTATCTTATTTTGCTTGTTTTATACTTTCTTAAATTAAATTACAAATTTAACGAGTTAAAGCTGCAGTATTTTTGTATATTATAAATCTAAATGAAGCATAAGCAAATTATTTTTGAAATTAAGAAATTTTTTTTTATGTGGTCCAAAATATTTAAATATTTTATTATAAACACTAAAATTAATATTTAAATAAAGAAATAAAATTATTTTATGATTTGCAGCATCGCTTTTAAGTTTGATAATTGCATACAAACGATCTTGCATGGACGAACAAGATCTTGCATGGACGAACAAGCTTTTTTTCGTCTACATTAGCCCAAATAAACTTAATGTTCTCAACTTGCTCAAGTTTGTTTGTAGAAGTAACTTCTTGTAGTTTTTTCATTATTATTCCCCATAAATTTTTAAAAGGGGTTATAATTTGAAACACAAGATTGAAACTTAAATTTATGAAAACTCCGTAATGCTCTTGATTTAGAAACATTAATTTCTTCTTTCCGTTTCCAATGCAAACATCATACTTTCCTGTATCGATTTTTTTTGGTCTCATGTTCTGTGGTTGAAGTTTTAGTTTTCGCAGAAGATTCAGCTTCACTTCATGCGTCAAAATCAACTAAGATCTAGCCGGAGCAACGCAAATTTTCAGTGTAACCGTGACTAGTCAGTTCATCAGATCTTAATCCAAGTTAAAGGTTACGAGCGATAGTAAGGAAAAAACTGCAAGCGTTTACTCCGATAAAGTTAAAATAGTGGGAGAGTTAAGTTTATTTGGAATAATGTGGACAAAAATAAGCTTAACTATTTCATGCGAGATAGTGAATATCAAAGGTAAAGGCGATGTTGCCAAATTTTACGTAACTTTTTTTTTCCACTTATAATCGAATTTTAGTTTTTATAATGAAATATTCTAATATTTTGATTTTTTTCAAGAATAAATTGTCGAATTAACTTATGCTCGATTGATTCTTTTAAATGTTGTATGATTTTCTTAATGTTTAAAAATACTGTGAACTTTATAACTTTAACTAGTTAAATTTTATTAATTTATTAATTAATATTATTTTTCTTAATTAATTTAAGTAAGCAAAAAACAAATAAATAAAATAATAGACTTTTTGATGCCGAATATTTTAATTATTCTATTATTTTGAAACAGACGTGTAATGCTCTCTCTAATACCTAGCTTTTAAGGGTCTGTAAATAAGCAAAGCAGTGATAAAATAATTTGAAACAGTGCAGGTTAGATCATGCAGCATTATGCAATTTATTAAAGTTGGAATTTTTTTTAAATAAATGTCGTCTCAGATTTCAAATGCATTTAAATCAACTTGAAGTAATGACCCGACATCAAGAACTAATGACCTACATTTACAATACGTCAGCTCGAAACAAAAACTTAATTCTTTTTGAAGTTTATACACAAAGTTGAAATGATGCCGACAGCGTGATAAATAAACAAAATCATTTGACAACAGCTGGGGTTGTTCAACTTATCTAAGATGGAAAAAAAAGCAATGCTAATTCAGAGAATTTTAGAATTTTGGAGTAAGATAATTAATTTCTTTTAACAAAGCCCTTTTTATGTGTTTTACTGATTTATGATTTTTTATTCTTCATAAAAGAGATGATTAAACAATTTGTTAACAAACAAAGCATTTACAGTGCTTCTAACATTTAGGTTTACTTTTTTTTAACCTGTACACTCTCAACTTTACTCGCGCAAATATTATGTGTTATTGTTTATTGTTCATGTTTTTTTTTTTTAAAAATAAATATATATATTATTTACATAAATCGTAGGCTAATTGAAAAACCTGGATTTTTCCAACAAGCCACCGTCATTTTGCAATGCGTTGTGCTAACTGAACAAGTTCTCAGTATTCAGCTCGAGGGTTTTATTCAGCTATTTATATGGATTATGAGCTAAATAAAGAATCTGGCTATATGCTAACAGCTACCATCATTTTGCAGTGCGTTAGGCTAATTGGAAAAGTTTTCAAAATTTCTAATCAGCTTGAAATTTTTCGTTTATTGCATTAAGTCTACACATTGATGGCAAATTAGTAAATATACTGAAATAAAAAATTCTGGTAAAATTACCGTACTGTATGGTAAAGGCATTTCTAGTAAATACAACAACATAAGTCTGGTAATAAAATCAAAACACGCAATATTTAAACCATTCTTATGCTAATGATTTTCTGAAAAAATTCCGGTTTTTAAAATTATAATTCTTATTACCACACATTTAGTAAAAAGTACCAAACTGTTTAGTAAATTTTACCAAATAAATGATTTTTATGACAATGAATTATTTATAAATTTTTTTTTATAAATTACGGTTTATTATGATTATTATTTATTATGATTATTATTTATTATGATTTATTATAAATAAATGATTTTTCCGTAAGGTATCATTGATAAGATTGTAAAATTTTACCACATTTGCCAAATATCTTCATATTAAAAAACAATATTTTATTGTTAATTTTACCAAAACCATTATCAAAGCGCTTTGGTAAAAATTTCCATCTATTTGTTGTTCCCACAGAGCCAGGTACATTGAAAATTTTACCATATTTTTTTTTCTCATCTTATAATTCATTTTTCAATTACCCTTATTTATTTCTGGCAGCTTGCAAACAGCTTTGAGTAGAGGCGGCATATTGTAATTTACACATTTAACACATTTTCTAATTTTATTTTATAACCGTCGTTGAACATCCGACCCAATTTTTGGCTTTACTACTACTTACGTTCAACTCCGTAGCCTCGTCATTTTGAACACAATCCAGAAGACAAGGGAGCTTTTGGATCAAGTATTGGAAGAAATTTGTCTTCGTGGAGGACTTTTTGATGGAATCAATCCGCATTTGCGTTACGTGGTTACTAATTAGATAATATGAGTTTTCTAATTGGATATTATCTAATTAAATAGATGCCTTTATAATTAGAAATCATAAAGGCTGGTTGTAATATGCTTTAAAATATCAAACTAAAAAATATTAAAGATTATTTCTATTATATTAGCATTGTAAATTGTTAAATTTTTTAATTAGTCTACGACATATCTATACGACATATATATATACGACATATATATATATACATATAAATAAATAAATATACAAGTATTAAAAAACAATATTTTTAAATCTATAGAAATAGTGAATGCTCATAAAAGCATTGTGCTTCTTTTCCTTGAAAATATGATTTTCACTTTAAGACATCCGAAACTTTTTACATTCTTATCTTTTTCTAGTAATGAAGTAAATGATTTTGAAAATGTTTCCTTCATACTTAACAGGCGTATTTAGAGAATATCAACAGACAGTTTGTGCCACACTCACAAGAAAAAACTATTTTTGCTGTAGCTATGCTGAAAAAGTTGTCTTGTCTAAATTACTCCAGAGAGTGAAGATACCAACNTAATATACATATATACATATATATATATACATACATATATACATACATATATATATATATACTACAATATGTTAAAAGAACGTTACGTCAATATTTACGTAATTATTAATATAATTACGTAATAATTAATATAATTATACTGCTGCCATGACACCCTTTATTCCGAAAAAGTCGGAGCTGTGGCCAGGGCTGTGCTCCATGCCTTTGGTCCCATTTAACTTGTACTTTTTTGCACTTGTCAAACGACAACAACAACAACAACGTCAATATTGCCTCTATTCTTTAAATTATGTTCATAATAATGAGCGCCAGGCTCTCTAACTAATTAAAATCTTCAAAACTCGTAAAAAGTAAACTTCTAATTCGATTAACTTCACTTGGTCGTGACGCATTCTTTTTTAAACCTTCAATATTTATTTGAATTTAAAAAACCTTTTAATACGAGACAAAATAAAAAATAAAAACCCATGTCATTTATCAACTCGGAAAGTAATATTTTCTAATTTCTTATATTTTTGTCAATTCATTTTATGTTTAATCATTTTATAATGTTGAAAAAATGCAGCAATTAAGGCACCGCTTTACTTTAACTTTGAACGAGAGTTTTGTCATACTTCAATAACTTGAATTCAAAAAGTATTTATGCCTTTAAAAATAGGAAAAATGCTATTAAACTTTTGTAACTATGTTGCCTTTCAGTTTATTTAATCTGTGTAATAATCGTTTCAAAGCAAAATATAAAGGTGGGGCAAAAGCATAGATGTTCAAACTACAAAAATGACACTATTGTTTCTGGCAACGCCCATGTATAGTTATAAAAACATAAGTGTGCGTTATTTATTTATATTTCCACTGACGTTTCTATTTGAAATAATCATAAAATATATTCACGTTTTTTTCTACTTCTTTTTTTTTATNCACTATTGTTTCTGGCAACGCCCATGTATAGTTATAAAAACATATGTGTGCGTTATTTATTTATATTTCCACTGACGTTTCTATTTGAAATAATCATAAAATATATTCACGTTTCATAAAATATCATAAAATATATTTTCTTTTTTTTATCTCCGACCTATTAAATATTTAATACTAGTGCTTTTTTGTTTTAACTCATAATTATTTCGATACCTAAGTATATTTCGTGCTACGCGGTAAAAAATCCCAGATCAATTTACCATAAAAAGTACCGACACTCAGGTTGGGTGTCAGTACTTTTTACCGAAAAATCCATTTTTACCATAAATTTTCACGAAACACAAAATCTTATACTGTACTGTAATTTTTACAGCAATATTTACTATAAAATCACTGTAATTAAATAAATATTACTGTCAAAGTTACGGAATAAAAGTTTATGATAAAAAGGAAAATTTTTAAATAAATTGGATTTTACCAATGCTGCATTCAAGGTGCCAGTACTTTTTAGCGTAGTTTGATTCGGAATTTTTCACGGTGTTTGAAGTTTCTTTGACGAAACGGTTTAGCATTGAACCTTAATTTTTTTTCTATCTTGAATCATATCGTACATATTTGCTGCAACCTTATTAAAGTGTCAAATTGAGCCACGTTACTGCTAAAAATGAACCGTAGTATCAGGTTTAGAAAGTACAATATTCTTGAACTTGGCACCATATTAAAGTTTCAGCAAATCGGAGCGATATTTCGGTACAATACTGTGAAAAAAATTTTAACTATGTAATGAAAACATAATTCTCTATTTATTGATGCTTAAATTCTCTCTGTTATACATTTTTTTAAGAAGTTGCTAACACAAAATACATACACGGAGAAAAAAAATCTGGCAAAATTACCGTATTCTGTGGCAATAACCTCGTAAAAAAATTAATAAAACAAAAAAAACATAATTTTGGTTAATAAAATTAAGGCATACGGTATTTACACCATTCATTCCAGTTTTCATTTCTTTTTATCACACATTTAGCAAAAAATTACGATGCTGAAAAATAAATTTGATAATATATATATATATATGTCAAAACTATTAGAATATGGTCNAATTACACCTGACTTCTTTCATTAAAACAAATGGTAGTTACTTATTTATTAGTGAACTGAGAGTTTCTTTTGTAACTAACTAGCCATTCTAGATGAGAAAAATGGCAGTAACATGTTAATATGTAAAAAATTTATTAAAGCGTGGCTGTATTTAGTATATGACCATAAAAACGACACATATGTGTTTATAATTAATAAAATAAAATATATATATATATATATATATTTGATCGAATGAATGGTTTTTATGCCATTCTCTAAAGTATCATGATAAAATTAACACATTTTCCAAGTTTTTTCACTCCTTATAAAATCATATCTCATTTCTGATTTCACCGAAAGCATTACCAAAACCCTTCTATAAAAATGAAAGATTTTTGGTATTCCCATAGAGCCAGAAATACAGTAAATTTTACAATATTCTGATAGCTTTTACCATACCTTTTTTTTCAGTACAGAATTGGAATTTAAACCTTTTTCTTATAGCACCATAACTGAATAATAAAAACTTTGACCCAGAAAAGTATGATGAACTTTGGTGCCTCGTGGAGTTGTGCTCGGGTGGAGTTCTTAACTGTGTTTAATTTCAGAGGAGATGATCGGTCATTTAGAAGAAAATGATCGCAGTCGTTTTGTTTGTGAGGCGCATGAAAGAGAAGTTCTAATCGTTTTATGAAGATCTACAGCTGCCTTTTTCTCATTACATCGTTTGCAATTTTTTCTTTTCCATCTTTCGAATGCGTCCGCCAGTTAGAGGAGTTATTATTACTCTTGGTTAGATACATCTCAATTACTATTTCGTTTTTCTCAGTCCTTGTTAGTTAAAAAATAGGCATTAGTACACTCTTTTTCTTTTCCTATGAAATTAAAAAGTGAAAAGTCGTGAGTCCTTTTGAGGCGAGTTGCAAAATGAAATTTAAACAATTATTTTTTCTTCTTCAACAATTATTTTTTCTTAATTTTGTTGGTTGAGCTTTTTTTTATTGTAAACACGCCGTAAAACAAGCAAGTCTACTCCCTGTTAGAATTTTCATTCTAAAATTGCGATAAAATAACCGGCAGAAGTCTGTCCGGTAAAGTTTACGATAAAGAATATTTTTTGCCTTTACGGATTTGAAACTGTTTACAACTGGTATGGTTTAAAAAAACATGAATACAAAACAATATGGTTTTAACCATTTGCAACTAGCATGGTTTCAAAACCGTAAAAAAAAAAAGAAATGTAACTGGGCATCGGCTAGGCTTTTAGGCAGGTAATGGGCACTGGAGTCTGGTTGCGATTGAGTTGTGTTTTATCAAATAAACCACGTAATGTGTTTTAATTAGTTTATCTGGTTGTTTCACCGATCGAATGAGATGGGAAATATTAGAATTTTTTGTGTTAAGCAGCTTTATGGTGGTGCCATCTATGGGTGAATGAGAGTATCGTATTCTAATAGTCCAGAGTTTAAATTGGAGGAGTGGGTGCAGGACACTGGAAACTTTTTATGTGTTGAAGTGAATGGAGGAAATATTGTAGTGTCATGATGTTCACAGATTAGCCTTCTTGGCTATAATATGTACCCATCCGTAAAGAACTAGGTGATAAAATTTCCCTACTGTTTGGTAATGGCATTTCTGGCAAAAAAATATTTTTAATAAATTCAAAATATACGGTGTTTAAGTCATTTATCTCGTAATTTTTTCGTTCACATGGTAACGACTTATCAGAAATTCTGGTTTTCAAAATTATAGTTCTTATTACCACTTCACTAAAAAAATATGAAACTGAAAAGTAAAATTAACCAAATAAACGGTTTTTATGCCATGCTCTAAGTTATCCTGATAAAGTCACAACATTTTACCACACATTGCAAAACCATATTTTATTGTTAGTTCTACAAAATAATCATCAAAGCACTTTGGTAAAAATCACGGAGCTTTTAGTTGTTTCCATAGGGCGAGTAACAAGGTGAATGTTACCATTTTTTGGTAGTTTTGACCATACTTTTTCTCTCAGTGTACTTTCGGTTTATGTGTGACATTATTATAAGTTCATCAACCCTATTATAAATAGATTTTATTATTATTCAAGCATTTATGTTTTCTAGATCACCTTTCTGCTTGTCTGACCTTTCACCTTATTTTGAATCTCAAAATTTTATTGTTTTAATGTCTTAATTAATATTTACTTGACAATAATTATTACAAAATAGATCTTCGAGTAGCGAATCAATGTATTATTTGCCCCTAGAAAAGGTTGTGATTATAACTAGCATTTTTAAGCATTTTTTTAAATATTAAATGCAGCATTAAAAGTAAATTTTAAGAGAAAGTCTACTCCTAGTGATATTTTCCAGTCTCGTTGAAATTTTGTGCATTTATTTTTCTTCTTTTTTGAAAACAATTTTTATTTTTTTAACATATGTAAACTTATTTTCATAATATCAATTTCACATTAGTCCATGTTTGCATTCGAAACGTTGGAGTGCATGAACCATAATATAATTCAAATTTGCTGTATTCTTAATTTAGAGCTACGTCGTACCATGTTAGCGTTATCGCTTTAATATCATCACATGATACCATATTTGCTACTTGAACCAAAACACGGTTCGATTTAATACTTTATTAAAATTTCAGCAAATTATTTCGACATTATGAATGAAGGTACCAATTCCGTGGTTCAATGTTAAATCGATGTTTCGGAGAATGTACACTGTGTCAAGTGAAAGAGTACTCGAATTTAAAACTAAATAACTTTTAAGCAATTATGGACAAAAAGTATGAAATAGAAGTAACAGTGCATTGATAGTGAATGCTTCAAGAATTTCATACATAGTTTTCGCAATCAATTAAAAGAGTTGAAAAAACTGAAATCGTTAAATCAGGTTTGAAAATTGTGCCTTCTTGCCTAGGATTGTGTTCTAACCAATAAGATTCTATAATCTGAAACACATGTTTTTTCACCTTTCAATGAGGTGACTGATTGATTTGGGATTTGGAGCAGTTTTAGGATTCTGTGTTGCGATTAAAGCAACTTTTATAACAAATTTAATTTGTTGGCAACTTTTATAACTGATTTAATTGGTTGACAAACTTTGTGATTAATTCTAAAAAATATGTATTAAGATTTTAACCCGTTTTACCGTTCAAAAAAAGCACATATTTTTCAGTGGAATACATGAATATAGCCTTTTTCATGTTATCTACTGCGTAACTGAATGTTTTGGAATTCAGAAAACTTACTCTGTAGTGCGGCTAAAGAATTTTTTGACAACTTTTTTAATTAATTCCAAAAATTATGTATGAAATTCTAACAGATTTCAACGCTTTTAACCGCTCAACAGAAACACTTATTTTTCAGTGGAAATCAATACAACCTTTTCCATGCATCTACTGCGTAACTAATTGCGTAAATTTTTGTAATTCTGCGTAATTTTTGGTCTAATTCCAAAAATTATTTCACGAGCTGTTTCCAATTGTGATACTGTTTATTTCGTCGTTTTATATCTGTCTTTTGCTGAGTGTCTTGTAAATGCTCGTATAGCGAAACTCGGAATGTAATCTTCATTCGTTCTTAGCAACTAAAAAGATACAGAATATGACCACCATTTTTCCTAAGCAAAATCCATTGACCCTATTACATTATAATTTAATCCTAAATATTTTCTCTATTTTTAATTCATCGCAATTCTTTTTTCCAACAGTACCCCGAAATCGTGGAATAATATTCTTATCTCGAAAATATTTATCAAATTTAATTATTTTAAATGAAATAAATGACTAACATGTCTGTGACTAACCTTGGTTATGGCCGGTAGCCCACATCTAAATGATTTGCGAAACGAACAAGGCTACGTGATAATTGCGTCAAGAGACTTCTAATTCATCGTGCAATCTCTACATTCTTTTACTTTGAAACTTTTTTTCTGTGAACAAACTCTTCCGAGTTGGCAGATTCTCATACGTTTCCAAATCTGTAATCCAAGATTCTTTTTTTGGGGCCAATTCTGACTCACAATTCCTAAACTTTTATTCTTACCTAATACCCGCCCATTCGTACCAAAAAACGCGTGGTCGTATAAACACACCTTTCCTCGATGAGGCAGGATTAGAGAAATAAGTTTAAGGTTTAATGCTGTGAAGAGACATCTAGAACAATCCAGAAGAAAACTGGAGCCCTTCCGACTTGGGTCATCGTTTCTTACGTAGACTTTTTCACATGGGTTTTTTTGAAGTTGGACATTCAATTATTTCTGCTTGCACAAGCGAAATAAAGTTGGCACCTGTGAGTTGGAAATAGCGCCAGCTACTGTAAATATTCGTAACACGCTGTGAGAATATTAACAATGGTTTTTATAACAAGCGTGAATGATGAGGACAAACAAGAATCGGTAAGGTTGAATTTTATGTAAACTTTGTTGTGTGTTTTTGTTTACTCCAGTACAAATGTATGATAATGTGATATTACAGCTTTCGAATATTTCAAAATTTTAATTATGTGGGAAAATAATCTATGGATATACATTTCTGTGCATACATTTATAATGTGGGAAAGTAATCTATAGATATGTATCATAAACTCGGGTATTTCTCTATCTATAACAATACTATAGTTATTATTACACTATAGTTATTATTATACTATACTAATATAACTATAGTTATTATAATACTATAGTTATTATTATGCTATAGTTATAATATTATACTATAGTTATTATTATACTATACTAATATAACTATAGTTATTATAATACTATAGTTATTATTATGCTATAGTTATAATATTATACTATNCTTTATAACTTGGCAGCTTTTGAATATTTCAAAATTTTAATTATATGGGAAAATAATCTATGGATATGCACTTCTGTGCATACATTTATAATGTGGGAAAATAATCTATAGACATGCATCACAAACTCAGGTATTTCTCTATCTATAGCAACACTATAGTTATTATTGAGTTTGTTAGGTTGTCTAAAGTAATAATTTAAGTAGTGTAAAAAAAATTAGTTATACGTAAAGTACTTATTTAGATTAATTTTTCAATTCCTACTATTAGTTCACACTCTTCCTATGTATATTTATATATCTTGTTCAAATTTTCAATCGTTAATACAATACTTTTTATTCATCACTCAAGTTCAAATACATTTTTTTAAATTTATAGTGGATGACATTTTATGTTAATACAGTTTTTTCAAATATTAATTCATTAATTAAATTTAATTAATTTTAGTTTTTCATGGGAGAAAAATTTCTCTTGTATAATATATTTAAAGCAGGATTGTTAACCTAATTATTGACTAGTAGGTATTGGTTTTAAATTTTTTTTTTAAATATTACTTGTTTCAAGTTGTCTTAAGAAAAAATAATTAAGTAATGTTGAATAGTTCATACGCTGAGTATATATTCAGAATAATTTTGTATTTTTATGGAAATTAATACTTAGTTACGAAGTAATTATTTAGATTAATTTTTCATCCTTTCTGAAATAGCTGTAGAAGTTTTAAACCAAAATGGTGCCATGGTGCCGCATACTGTCACACCAATTAATGATTTTGGAACTTTAGCAATAGCAGCTAGTGTATATTATATGATACTCAAGTTATGGCTCAAGAGGTCGAGAGTACCTGGAGATTTGGGATGAGTTCTGCTGCCTACTGTGCTGAAATTTCTTGAACTCATACTGATGATGATTTGTGTGATTTAATGGCAAGCGAATAGATTTTAAATTAGACAGTATTGTGGACATCGCTTGAAAATAGTTAAAACTGAAGTGTTAGGAGTAATTAAGATGTTAGGATTGGAGAAGGGGTTGAAGAATCAGAAAATTTAAATATATTCGTGAGTATTCCCCTTGGTCATCATTAAAATTTATATGTTGTACAAGATAATTTTGAAATGCGGCTAGTTCTGCATGCTATACAAACCCCAAATGATACATTTAAGTTTTTTTTTTGACAATGTGATCAATATAAATTTTTTCATACATTATGTTAATATCTATGATATTCAAAATAGACTAATAGCAATTAAATTCCAATTTTAAGCAAAATTTTCATTTCTAAGTATTTTTCCTGCATCGTTTTAGACATATTTGTCTTAATTATATATAATAGAAATATTGTTGCTGTTTTCATGCTTTTAAAATTAGTTTTGTTATTAATGTTCCATGAAATACTTTTACTACCGTGGATTTATGCTTAGATTCCTAGTTTATTGTTAAAAATTCAGTTAACATTATTCTTTTATGAAATTGGTGACATAGTATTGCGAATGATTCATCATATAATCGATGAGAGTTTCCTTATCCATGTTATAAGAACTACTACCTTATATGCATTTTGTCATTAGGGCTATCTATCATCTCTTAAACTTAAATCAAAAATCGAGAAGAAGATTACGAAATATTTAGTTAATTCACTCAGAAGAAATTCAGAATTTTACTGGAATTAATTTATTCCGCTGACAAAATACCTTTGAAGCATAATCTATCGGCGACAGATTCGACACAATCAAAATATCATAATAAATGATTTTGTGCCCAGAAACAAAAGTGCTCAATATTGCGAAGTGCGTCGCAAAACAATCCAAGTGTCTGCAAAATAACTTTTGTTTGAAGCAAAACTATTAATAGCCATGTCTTTGCAGAATAATTAACTAAATCTCGATGAAAATTAAATATGTCGCTAATAATTTTTGTTTCATTCTGTAGGCATGTAATACATACTTTTATATTTAACTAATTAAAGTTCCCTTTTTTTCACAATTTTTGTTTACAAAATAAAATTATTCCTCATTTAAAAAAATGGCAATAATTTAACTGGTGAGAGTGACAATATCTGTGGAACATATAATTTCGCCCAAACTAAATCATATCAGAATCTATTAGAGACACATTCTACGTGTAAAAATTATCATTATTTAGGAATATTTTATTCTTGAACGAAATATTTTGGGGCCGAATTTTGCACAAACTGTATCACAACAGAATTTTATACGCTCAAAATATCTGGTAGTATACTGTAGATATTGCAATTAAAAAGATTATACTCTCACTAAGTTCTAAGTCTTTGTCTTAGAACCACAAGATATAGGTTTTAAGGCAAAATCTAAGGTAAGTTCTAAAGAAACCTTAGATTTTGGTAATAATTTGATGAATTTTAAAATAGCTTGTAAGAATGTTATAGTCTTTCATGGATAGTCCAGAGTTAGCTGCAAAATATAATGAGGGCTTTTTATATTTTCTTAATTACTGATTTGTGAATTTTCAGCTTAATCCTTTTTTCGTAAAGATATAATACACGGAATCTCCATTGCGGAAATTTATTAAACAACAGGCTNACAACATTATCTGTGGAACATATAATTTCGCCCAAACTAAATCATAGCAGAATCTATTAGAGACACATTCTACGTGTAAAAATTATCATTATTTAGGAATATTTTATTCTTGAACGAAATATTTTGGGGCCGAATTTTGCACAAACTGTATCACAACAGAATTTTATACGCTCAAAATATCTGGTAGTTTACTGTAGATATTGCAATTAGAAAGATTATACTCCCACTAAGTTCTAAGATTTTGTCTTAGAACCACAAGATATAGGTTTTAAGGCAAAATCTATGGTAAGTTCAAAAGAAACCTTAGATTTTGGTAATAATTTGATGAATTTCAAAATAGCTTGTAAGAATGTTATAGTCTTTCATGGATAGTCCAGAGTTAGTTGCAAAATATAATGAGGGCTTTTTATATTTTCTTAATTACTGATTCGTGAATTTTCAGCTTAAACTTTTTTTCGTAAAGATATAATACACAGAATCTCCATTGTTAAAATGTATTAAACAACAGGCTTTATGCAAAAGCCTGTGTCAGCATTAAACGCATGTCAAATGTGCAGCCGTATACATGTGAATTAGATAAAAACGACGTCGCAAGCAACTTTCGTAAATTAGTGATTGTTAAAATATATTCATACATATTGTAAAATATATTATACAATATATTTGTTATACGAGCAATTGTTGTCTTACATTTTATGATAAAATATCAGCTGAATCTTTGCAATGATAATGTTGTCACTGCATAATGAAAAATTGTTTAAATTTGAATAAAAAGTCGTAAAAGCTAAGCAATTTTTTTTGAACTTGTAACAAACCTTTGAGCAATTTTTTATTTATTCATAATCACTCCCAAAAATATACAATTTCAGCATAAAATATCAAACCTAATAAATTAAAACATGTGAGAGCAATGTTGTAAGATAATTAATGAACTGATTGAATGATTTTTAAAACGTGATAAGGAGACGTCTGGAAATAGTTATTTCCAATATGAATTAAACCAGTTTATAAACGATATACGATGAAAAAATTGAAGTGATCTGAGAGTTTAAGAACACTAGATATGGCTCTCTCATTTTATTTACATTCTTTTTATTTCTGTTTAAAATTTTTTGGTGTTTTAAATATGATTTCCCATGAAATTTTAAAATTAAGCGTTTATTTTGATTAAGCTAGGTTTATATTAACGTTGAATGGGAACACTATAAAATATAATATATATACAAATTTTTTAGCTTTTTTTCTCTTCCTTTCTGATTTTATGCACGTACGTTTCATAAATTGTATGCCTTATATGAAATAAAGAAAACGGCAAATGTAGATATCACCGTAAACTTCTTTTTCAGACACGTAGATACATAAATCTGTTTAATATTCCGTTGTACATAGCTAGTTATAGGTAGAGGTCTCTTGGTGATGAATAACAATGTAAGTTTAACAGATAATGTTTGAGCTTGTTTTATTGCTTGTCTTACTTTTTTTGATCGTATTACATTGATGTGTTGCTTGTTTGATAGTTAACAATTTTAGTAACATTTTGACAGGTTATATTTCATTTTCTTTAAAAATATTTATGATTTGTAACAACATTAGGGGTTCTAAAAATAGTTTTTTTTTATTTTAAAAAATATATGCAGGGATTGGACAAAATTATAAACATTTCTGTACTTATTCTATGTAAACAATCTGTCAAATGATGAAATATCTATACCACACACTCCAATATTGAAAGTCGTAGACATTGTTATACATACTGAAATCAATATAGAAAAACAATAAAATGTATAATTATAGTAAAATATGATATACTATATAATGGAATCAGTGAATTTTTTTACGAGACAATATAGAACAAAAATGAGTGATTTAGATTGCATACATACCCTAATTCGTTTGTTAATGAAACATATGCGTAGCACAGAATTTAAAATAATAAGACAAATTCAAACTAGGCTTAACAGAACAGAAGTGGATACAAATTATACATTATGAAATTTTTAAATACAGTTAACAGAGACTTAAATTAAAATGTAAATATCCTTAGAACACAACTAATAATATGCATACATGTTTTAACAGCGAACTTTAGTTTCTGTAAATGAAAAACAGCACTGAAGACAACCACTAACACTCGTCAACTCTATATCGATTGTCAACTTCTGCAAATGATGTCTAAAACGCACCAACATTGATTCTTCGGAAGCAAAAACATCTTACGTGTGGTGTAAAGGTGCGTCATCTTGGCGTAAACTTTTTGCTATTAAGTGTTTAGAGCTTTCGTCCATTATTTAAGTTGTATGTGAAAGCTTGATTTAGTGTTAACTTGAAAAGAGTGTTCCTTCACATATATATTTTAGGACTTTTTGAAATCAAATTTGGTGGAATATTACATTGCAGTTTTTACAATGTATATTAAGTTGTTATAAGAAAGTTAAAAATAAATATATATGCACTTAGCTTTACGCGGCGCATATATCAGGGAGATATATAAAGAAAAATTCCCAATAAAAAAGTTCTGAACATAACTTTTATTTTATAATGCGTCTAATTTTTGATAACATTAAATTCGGAATAAAATATTAATATCCCTCATTTAAAACTATTTATATCTATTTTCCCTTGTATACATTCTAAGTTTTAATGAATTTCGTTATTTATATTGACAATACTGATTTAACCTAGGTATACAAACACGATCACATTTGTCTGATGATTCGAAAGCTCGCTATTTATCGAACGATTTGCTTACAACATTGCGTTTAAGTAATTATTAAAAAAGGTGTTTTTTGATTGCCTATTGTGATGTGCAGGTTTTGAAAAGTATTATTTGAAAGTCTTATTTAAAATCTTATTTAAGTTCCTCCTTATCTTCTGACAAGTCCAATATATGTATTGTTTTCTATCTGATTTATCGTGATCTCTGTTTGGTAACCGAAATGAGTATTAACATGAAAATATGAAAGTGAAGCTATCTCTATTCTTTCTTTTAAATAGGCCCATTATTCAAATCAGACCTTCATTTGTGCACGGAGGAAAAAAGCCTAGTAAAATTGCCGCACTGTATGGTAAAGACATTTCTAACAAAAAACAACAAAAAATTCTGGTAATGATACCAAAATACACAACATTCAAACCATTTTTATGACAAAATTTTTCCGATTTTCAAAAATTGCAGTTCTTATTATCACACATTTAGTGAAAAACAAAACTGAAAAAGTAAATTTAACCAAATACATAGCTTTTAGGCCACGCTCAAATATATCATGATAAAACTAACAAATTTTACTTCATTTTTTAAATTTTATCACATATTATAAGACAGGGCTGTCCAACTGGCGGCCCGCCAACACATATCGTGCGGCCCGCCAACTTCTTATTCAGGCTGATCGGCCTCTGTTTTCCCATTAAAATGTAAGCAAATTGCTTATAATCCTTCTGTTCTATTGTTTTATAATTAATAATTCAACTATTAATTGTTATTGTATAAGAGGTTATTGTTCAACTTTTTCAAACTGCGGCCCGCCAGGTGATCAGTGACCGGAATTCTGGTCCGTGGGCTCTTTGCTGTTGGTCAGCCCTGTTATAAGACATTGCTAAATTTACCAAAATCATCTCCAAACAGCCCCAGAAACACTGTAAATTTTACCATATCTTGGTAGTTTTGACTATATTTTTTCTCACTGCGAATCAAATACGTTTTTAACAAAATACAAAATTCAATAGCCCATTGTAAATATTTTTTACTGAAAATATAAATGGAAAATTTCTATTCACGTTTACTCAACTGTGCTGTAAATTATACTAATCAAACGCTCTGCTAATTTTATAAAATTAATACTGTCTGTCAACTCAAAATCTAATTAAATAAAAAAATAAGCAATTTAAATAAAACAATGCTGTTTAATAGAAAGCGTTACTTTTTGTTTGCCTATTATTTTATACTCATTAAAAAATTTCATGAAATGATTCTTGATCAGCAAAGAGAAGCGCCTTTTTGCTCATGAGTGTTTCTTTCTGTGTCTCCCAACCTGAATTAATCTTTGTCTATTTTAAGATGTTTTTCAAGAAAATAGGTAAGGGAAAAGAGGCATCGAGAGAACAAGGCATCTCTTTGGAACACAGCTGTTCGTCGAAGAACTGTCGCATTATTTTTAGCAGGAATGACACGGATTAGACAACCTTTATCTTTTATTTTTTCCAACTAACATTTTTTGTTTTGTAACTGTCATTTTCTAATATCAAAATAACATTAGTTAATTGGTTTTATACAAATTGAAGACAGCGTCAAAGATCACATATCACACTGAGAGAAAAATAAGAGTATGGTCAAAACTACCAGAATATGGTACTGTGTTTCTGGCCTTATGGGAACATCAAAAAGCAAAGTAATTTTACCAAGTACTTTGGCATAACAATAAAATATCACTTTATGTGTTAAAATTTGGTAAATTTAGTAAAATGGCAATCTTAGAGCATGGCATAAAAGCCATTTATTCGGTTAAATTTCCTTTTCAGTTTTATATTTTTTACTAAATGTGTGGTAATAAGAGCTATAATTTTGAAAAAAAGGATTTCCGGTAAATCTTTGTCATACCAACAAAAACATTACCAAATGAATGGTTTAAATGCCGAATATTTTAGTTTCATTACCACAACTATATATTTTACTATATAGTACGGTAATTTTACTAGAATTTTTTTTTCTCCGTGCAAATAGAGAAAGGCTTAAGTGAATAGATATTTGAATCGCAGTAATGTATAGTTAAAAAATATGTATTCATAATGATTGGCGAAGAATTCTTAATTAATTTATCATTCATGGTCAAAATTAACATATTCATTTCAATGTGTGACAAATAGCTATAAACAGAAGTAGCAGATATGAATATATTAATGCTGTTGTCTTTTAATATTTTAAGAACAGGAAACTGTATATTATTTTCCTTCAGTCTTTTTTTCTTTTAAATTTTATGTCTTACACGGCAGTAATTATTTAATGCTTGAAAAATTCTTTTTATTAGTATAATTTCATTCAAAATAAAAATAAAAATTACAATTTACAAATTATTTGGAAATTTCGAAATATATTGCGAAATTATCCGGAACACAGAATCGCAAATTGGTGCTCTTTTTCTCTTTCAGAATCGTAAAATGGTGCTCTTTTTCTTCTTTCAAAATGCAGAATTGTTAATTTGTGTTCCTTTTGTCGCTGAATTGTAAATTGTAGCTGAATTGTAAAACTAGTGCTTTTTTTTTCAATTTGAAATGCAGAATCATATATCTGCGCTTTTTCCTTCTTTCGAAATGTGCAAACTTAAATTGGTGCTCTTTTTTTTCTGAAATAGAAATACAGAATAGTAAATTATTGCTTTTTTTCCCTTTTAGTAATACAAACTTGTAAATTGGTGTTCTTTTTCTTCTCTAATTTAGGAATACAGAATCCTTAATTGGGACTTTTTTTCCTTTTGTAAAGGTGAATCGTCGGCGATATTTTCATTTTAAAATATTAATTTTTGAGGAAATGAAGCATATCGACACGTAGTCTGGAGTCAAATTACTTTACAACAGTTAGTATTCTTCTCTAAAAAATGATTAAAAAGAAATGTTGTAAAAATTAATTTCTTTAAATATGAAAGTTATTCTTAACATGACTCATATCGAAAATCTGATGCAGCATTCCTAACAATTTTCCATTATGGCATAACATCTGTAAAATAGTATTAAAATCGAATAACCGAAGCATTTTTATAATAGTAATTGATTCTCCTTAAAAAAAAAAAGTAGTTACGTATTTCTTTTTGGAAAATTGTGTTGCTTAATTGCGCTACTTTAATTTTTAACTAGCTTATTAATTAACTTCAAATTAATTAGTTAAAAAAAACTTGTTAATCATCGTAATAATTTTTTTTAACATTTATGTTTAATATAATATTTAAGATGATAAATTATGGAATTATGGGTTTTATTTAATTTATAATTTCTAAGAGTGTGCACCATTTATATTGTACTTAAAGTACATATATATAACTTTTGTGTGAACGAGTTATTTTTATATCACTAATTTTAATATTTAATGATATATCATGTTCCATTATAAAAAATAAGACCGAGTTCCTGATGCTATACGATTTAGAAATATAGTTTACATTATATTTAAGTGGAATTAGTTCTATGATATAAACTTGTAAACTTATATATTTTATCTGTGTAAAAGTTTTAAGACTATAGCATGTTGTTTTTAAGTGGAATTTATACATTTCTTTCTATTTCCACTAAAAAGCTATTTTTAGCACTTTTTTCCATTAATTTATTTCTAGTTAAACTATCTAAATTTGGAACGCAAATTTCGTTTCGGTGTTTAAAAAAAAGCTCTCAACTTTTAAAAAAGAACTGTATTGAAGTATTTCTACAAAATTCAGTGCATTTGAAAACACAGTGGAAAATAAAGATTATTTAATGCAAAACTTTCCATATATAGATATGAAACACAATTATCATTTCTTCATTTTCGTCATTAATTAACTATTTCTCTATATTACATCAACTGAGACAAAATCGCGATTTCTATTTTTCCAATCTATTTAAAGAGTGATAGCAATAGAAGAGCTTAGATGCAGAAGATTTCGAGTAACACAACTGAATTTTAGAATAAAAAAGTGCCATTATTATAGTATGTATAGAGTTTCATTTTTATTTTCATTCTTCTCATTGAATAATACAGTTTTTAATGGGCAAATGCGTTTCGTAAACAGCTGTCAGCCTGTTGCTATCTTTTCCAAAACTGATATTTTTAAATTCCTTGCTGCTTACAGTGTCACTTAGAACGTTTCTTTCACTAAGTTGCTCAATCTATAAACAATACAAAAATTCCAAAACTTTTGGCACTTTACCGATTTTAAATGATGATTGAGAGAGGCCTTTTAATGGGATTCGGCAAATTTTTCCGCCCATGATGTAGGACATTTTTTCCCTCTTAGTATTTTCATTAAAACGCGACTTAAAAGAATCGTGAATGTTGCATTCCATTCAAGTACGTCATCCACATACCGTTTGCTACCTTGCACTGCTTGTCACCGCAAACGATTATGAGTAATGATTTATCTATGATGTTTTTTATTCTAAGAATGAACCTAAGAATGAACCTCTCCAAATTAACCTTTTGACGCAGGTGGAACACTGGTGTCCCTTTTATACCTTTTTTTTCTGGCGCTCTAATGACAAGCAAAAATGCGTTTTGGAAATTTTTTTAATTATAAAACACAGTATAATAGTTACTAAAAAACTGCTAGATTATCGGAATTATATTTGTTTTAAAATATAAAATCCTAAAGTAGTTTGAAAAAAGTTTTTTCATTCGTATTCAAAAATTTATCAATAATTCATGTTGTAAAATTAAGAAATTTCAATTATGAATATGTTTCTCTTACATTTAAATAACAGCAAATCAGTGGAAATTTGAAATATTATTTGTTTGGAAGATCTTTTAAAGCAGAAAAAAAGCACCGATGTTTTATGCTATTTTTTAAAAACAATAAATTATTGAAATACTGAATATTAGGATTTTTTGACCTAAATTAATACAAAATAATGAAAAAAATGATGAATAATATGTTTAATAGAAATACTGAGTCAAAGGTTTTAGGTTGCATTAAATTTGAACAATATAAATTTTGAATCGCTACAAATTTTTCAAACAGGTAACACTGCAATAATAAAAAGTTCCAATATTAATATAATCAATTATTCGTTCTAGGTTAGACTATTAAAAACCATTTATAAGGCTATAATTGTTTTAAAATGCAGTTTTTAAAATCGAACAAATGGAGAGAAAAAAACAGGTTCGGCGGAATTAGTGTAATAAAATATTGTAATATTTTAATCTTTAATTTCATATTTCTTCCTTTTTTTCTTCTTCAATTAAGCAACATAGAAAACGATATATTAATAAAAAACTTTCTTAATTTTCACAATGACTCTTTAAGTGAGTTATGCATGGAACTTAATAATTGCTTCAGATATTTTTTAAATACAAATTTAGTTAATCAAAATTGAACCCGTTTTCCTTGATATCACTTCTAATCTATAAAAACAATTACACCTGTGAGTGATTTATATATTTTATGTACTGTTACTATAAGTGTAAAAATAACTATCCCACATTAATCAAAATGTCACCACTGGTGTGGCATTTTAAATCCTGTTTTTTCCCCAAAATAACAATCGTGTTCCTGTTCCTTTATGAAAGATATCCTTTTAGGATATTAAATTTTTATTCAATTTGTAGAGCTGGAAATTGATGAAAGTGAAATAAAATGATCACAAGGTAATACGAGTTATTACCAACGTCAAAACCGTAATAGCATTTTTTCTTTTGTTGAAAAGTTGCAAAATCGTCACTACTACTCCCGGGTTTTTTCAAACGATTCACCAAGAATATTTTTCAGCCTAACCCTGTCGTGGCCTTCACTTGAATTTAATTCTATTTCCTCATTTGAATACAGTTCTTTCTGGTGAAAGAAGTTAACCAATTCAACTTTAATTACATTCTCAGCTTGAAGACTTTGTTCTTCGCTCGAAATCCTATTCTGTGTCCTAAAGTGCTGCTTCAACAGCAAGTTATGCCACCCCCTGTTATTTTCCCTACAATGATTCTCAGTTATTTCTTTCTTGGACAAAAACTTGAAATGATTCTACATTTTGTGATTATTAAAATGCTGTTACCATTTTTTGATGCTTGTTGAACTAAAATATCGGTTTAAACTTGCTGCCTCGCGTGTAAAATCGAACAACTATAGTATCGAGAAAATTAAGCATTCTAAAAGCTTATTAATTAGTACTATGGCTCAAGTAGGTCCGAAAAATTGTTCAATTTAACATTTTAAAAATGTGCTTCAAATTTGCACGATATTATGATGCAATAGGTATCAATATCTTTTTCCACCGCTTGAATTATTTTCCTGAAATTTTGCTTTATTGGACTGTAATAAATGTTGGCATATAGTTACCACCGTTTTTGTTGTTGTGGGAAGCTAAATTCATTTTTAAATACAGAACTGTAGTTATCGTTCAAAAAAATTATTTATAATTGATAAAATAATAATTGTTTGAAAGAATTAGCATGAATATATTACTAAAAATGTTCTTTTTTTAAGCGAAACGATTTTTCTATCGCTATTAAATTGTTTCGAATGAGCATGAAAGTATATGTTGTTAGTAAAAAAAAGAAGCAAAAATGAATAAATAAATAAACAAAACAATAACAGTAAAAATTATATAATAATGTAGCTACATGCACTGTAAAAAAAATTTAGCTTACTTCAAACATCAAAAATGGTGGCAACTATACACTAAAAAATTTTACAGTGTATATTCTACAGTACTATCCGCCTATGCCTTTTCATGATATTTACTGTTTTTTGAAAAAATATAAGTCTCCCTGCTCCCCTGGAATTTTTTTTGATCTCCGTTACCTCTAATTTTTTTAATTCTATTTTTGCATATTTTTCTTTCTTCCTGTTATTAACTTTATAGCTCCATTTTATTTTTAGAGCGAATACTTAATGTGGTTTGAATATAACAGCTTTTAACCCTTGTGCCATTTACTTTATGTTCGATTGAATTCATTTACTAAGGCGAACACTTTTATCACCAACTTGTAAAAATCGCATCAGTTTTATTTGATATATTTGCATTTGCAACTAAAATTAGCCTTCTATTAAAGTCTATGTCTTTTCTGTTTAACATAAAGTAATATTCGATAGAAATAAAAGTAAATTATTAGTATTCTTTTTATTTATGTTCATTTGAAACCGAATTACCATAATAAAAAAAACTTAAAAAGAAAAAAAACTGTTGGTGAAACAGTTTTAAAAACAAGCACTTAACATATAATGTACTCAGATTCTTTTTAAAACCTATTACATCATTTTTTAAATTTATAAATATAATTTTTAATGAACTTGTATTATCACGGTACAGCAGAGAAGGATTGATCATACATATAGACATTCTAAAGTTTTAAAAATTTGAGAAAATCTTTGAGCGTAACAATAATTATGCCCATATTTCATGAGTACACTCTCTTACCTTTAAAATGCATATACGTAGGTATCATTTTATTTAATTTTATTACCGGCGTGGAACAGCTGATCCGATTCTGAGTCTACAGCTACCTACGTTCAACCCCGTAGCTTGTATGTTTTGAACCCAACCCAGAAGACAAGAGAGCCCCTGGATCAAGTATTGGGAAAAGCTAGCCTTTGAGAAGAACTTTTTGATGGAACTAACCCACATTTGCGTTACACGGAGAGGGAAAATACGAAAACCTCCCACAGTTAGCCCGACGCAAGGAAGATTCTAATCTATGATTCATTTACCACTGAGGATATTTTACGTCAGCACTGTGGTCGGTGCAGACCGGGTGCGGAATTCGTATCGACCAGCCAAAGCTGGAATTCGAGCCCGGATCAACCCGTTAGGAGGCGAGTGCTCTATTCCCTGAGCGCCCACGGCTCATATAGGTATCATTATTACTATACCTATATTTATTTCACCTATAGCTTTATTATACAATTTTAATGTTGAAGGTGGGCCCCTTATGGGTTTGGCTCAGTTACTGATCATTAAACTATTTCGTTTGTGTTTAAAAGTATTGTTTTACATGTCAGGAATTTATTATTTATTTATGATTTTTTTATGAAATTTTTTTATTCAAAATTAAACACTAAATTGAACAATTCTGGCTTTCTTTTTCATAAATATAAACTAGGATGTACCTTTTTATCCGGACAGCTGTCAGTTATCTCGTTTTCTTTCTTTTTTTCTTTCTCGTAACCCCCGATCCTCACCATGAATGAGTTCAACAGACGGAAGTGACGTGTTTAGCGTTCGTATAAATAGATAATCACGTTCAAGTGTTGAGTCATATTGTAGTCACTTTTACATCGTGGATGAGGTTTCGAATCCGTTTTTACTCTATAGAATCACGATTGTTGATGAGTGTAGTCTGTGAAGTCATCACTTTTCTGTCATATTCGGGAGCAACAGGTGCCGTGATAAATTCAAACAATCTTTTTTTCCCCTCCTTCTCATCTTCGCTATTAATTGCGTGTAGCACTAAAATGATTTATAATTCTGGAGAGTTGCTTTACAGTTAGCAATCAGATCTCAGTTTCTTCTGTTATTGTTAAAATTTGTAAGTAGACCCATTTATTATATTTTAGTGCTCCTTTTTTGAAACCTAAGATTACTCATGCTAAAAGTTTAATGGCCCATATATTCTAATAAATACTAAATTATAAGATCCTAATTGTCTCCTATATTTTAATCTAAAAGTAAACGCATTTACTATATTTTAGCACTTCTTTTTTAAACTTAAGATTACTCAGGATAAAAGTTTAATGGCCTATATATTCTTAGAAATATTAAAATATCAGATCTTAATTGTCTCCTATATTGTTGGTTGACAGTTAACAGATCTCAGTTTCTTCAATTATTTAAATTTATTATATTTTGGCACTTCTTTTTGAAACTTAAAATTACTTAGGATAACAGTTTAATATCTTAATTATCTGTTGTTTTTTATAAAAATTGTATAAATAAAAGTTTTTACTATATATTAGTGCTTTTAGGGGCTAAAGATTATTGATTTTTACTATATAAGGTATTATAGCACACGTATTTCTAAAAATATTAGAACATATCAGATCTTAATTTTCTTCCATATTTGGTTAAATGTATAGGTAGATCCCCTCGCTATATTTTAGTGCTTTTTTTAGGCTGTCCTAGATTACTTAAGATAAAAGCTTAATGTTACATGTCTTCCTAAATATATTAGAAAATCTTAATTTTCTACTATAATTGGTAAAATGGGTAAGTAAATTCATTTACCGATATTTTAATGCTTCTTTTGATATTTAGAATACCGATTATCACAAGATAAAAATATTAATGACTCATGTATTCTTAAAAATATTAGATCAAGCCACAATTTTCTTCAACAATTGTCACTATTTGTAAATAGATGTGCTTAATTCATCCTATTTTTTCATTAATTTTTTTACTTGATTTAATTAATTATTATAGAGATAATGTCTCATAAATAAATTCGTAAAATATTCGAGGTTATGAAATATTTCTAAGTGGGATGAATTATTCTGGTAAATATACCTTTTTAAAACAATTGACTGCCTAAAGAAGATAATCCATCAATTTGGAAGCAATTAAAACAATTTTTCCACAATTGACACAGTATTTTTGGTTTTTTCCGAAAATACAGATTTGTAACATACCCCCTTTTAACAGTGACAGCTTCAATTATTATTAACTCAAATAATAAAATTATAATAAAATCATACGATAATAAAATTAATATTAAATTCAAGTTTGCTGTCATTCATTTGTCTTACAGTTGAAAAAGAAAATAAAGCACTGTTAAATATTTTTACCTGTATCAGAGATCAGTAAACAGACCTGTTTAAAATAATTTATATTAAACGAGTCCGAAGCAGAGAATAAATTCTTGATTATGTAGGGGTATAAACTGTTAAATGCTTTCAGTAAAACGAAAAAAAAAAAATTTAAAATATTTTAATTGGTTTTAGTTTATTCATCAAATACTGTATTTATAGGTACAAGCAAAGCTGAGAAATAACAGTTGCGTTATATTTCGTATAAAAGTATAAATTAATGATCAGATTTTACATATTTGATCAAATGTTACGTTTTGAACTACCGGTGAATAAATGTTAATGAAAAATAGTTCAGGTGCAAAATGCTAAACATCCTTCAAATATGATTCTTTTTAATTTGCAAGCTGTTTATATATATATATTTTTTTAAATACAATGAAAACTGTGCATTTTGATCGATAATGGGATCGATGATGAAAGTGGTAAAAAAATAATTCAGGTGCAAAATGTTTAACATCTATTGAATTTAATTCTTTTTAATTTGCAAGTTGTTTATACTTTTATAAATACAATAAAAACTATATATTTTGATCGATAATGGGATCGATGGTTTATTTAGACAAGTAGTCAATTTATAATGGGTGAAATTATTTGTTTTACCTGTTCGGTATTATTCCGTTACTACAATTTAGATGATCAACTTACAAAGGTGGTCAACTTAACAGGTTTTACAGTATCGAAATTTTTTCTTCTTCTTTTTTTCGCACAAAAATAAATAATAATATACTAGTAAAAATGATCGCTAATATCTAATAAGTATTTGTACTGCCGAAATATATTTTAGAGGTGATCGTTTTGCTTGAAAAAAAATGTAACTGCGTGCATATTACTGAATTATAAGATAATATAAATTTAGAGGGCTATAAAAATACCTTACTGATGCCGTGTTACTGTAAAATAACAAAAATTAATTTATATACTCTGAACTTAAAAAGCAACCAAACTTTGGTGATAAAACTTTCAAATTTTGTACTTGTAAATTGTTTTTAGAATATTTCACATGTTTTAAGTCAAAATATGAGCTGCTTTTATAAAATATGATTTAGCGCTCCCAAGAATATGGAATTCAATCTACATAAGTAAAATATTGGAAGTTTATTAATTTATTTTTTAAAATAATTTTCGTGTGCATATGTGGGCCAAATGTAGAAAACCCCAAATTGCGTCAATAAGTTTTTAATATTTTTTAAGTAGTGATTTTACTATTTTATTTTACTACTGCACCCAATTTATTACTGACCCAACTCTGAATTTACAACTATCAATGTTCTGCCAGAAGCCGTTTAATTTTGAACCCAACCCAGAAAGCAAAGGAACTCCTGGATCAAGTATTGGGACAAACTTGCTTTCGGAAAAGAATTTTTAATAGAACTAACCCAAATTTATGTTACATGAAGTGGAAAACCGCGAAAACCGTTAGTCCGATGGCGTAGGTATTCCAACACATGATCCGTCTACAACTCAGGACATCTTACGCACTGTGATCGGTGTGACCTGGGACCAGAATTCGTATCAACCAACCACCTCTGAGATTCGAACCTGCGTGATTTCATTGGGCAGCTAACGCTTTCTGATATGAGTCGCCGTGTCTCTGATTTTAATAATATATATTTTTAGTCCTAAGAAAATTCAAATATAATACTGAAAATATTTTTTTTTTTACTTATAGGGTTGTGAGACGGCTTCAGCCGAAGCAGGTGACTCGACCAAGATGATGTCCACAAATGGCGAGCTGGGATCCCTTGTGGACTTCAACAAAAAGGCATCTGCGGCCACCATTATCAACAAGATCAATAACTCCACATACGCATCCTCATCTGAAAAGATGCTTAAGAGCAGCTCTTCATCCACTAGCAGCAGTTCCGTCCTGAGTAAGAAAGCTCAAATACTCCATCATGCAATGTCTACCCAAGAGTTGAAACAGCAGCAGCAAGCCCAACAACAGAACGAATTGTTTCAAGTGAGAGTTATTTATTATCATTAAGGGTAGTATTACCCTTCATGGTATATTCTTTTTCAACTACTTCAGTAATTTAAAATTTAAAGTATAGAAAAAATTACTAATATTACTGGGAACTTTTTTTCCCTGTTGCATTGGATTCTTTAACGATCTAGGATATTTTCAAATCTGCACTAGGTTTCAGCTACGTTTCTCTCTTCAAGCTACAGTTTTTTTAAATATCGCGTTTAGTCCATTTTTGGCCGAAATGTACGAGTTTAAAGACGCTATGTGTAACAGGAGGTGGCGTATATCTCGCGATAAACTTCTAAGAGAGTTAAAAGGATACCATTACCAAGGGAGAAACTTTTCTTCGTAAATTCTCCTTCACCTCCATAACTAATTTAAACTTCAAAGTATAGAAAAAGTGAGTTCAGACAAACCTAGTGTAAGCCGTGAAGTTTCAAATACTGAAATTATCAAAATGAAGATAAATTATGAGAATAGTATGACGCAATGGAGAAGTTATCTTACAATAATTTGCTTGCATTTTTATATTTTGAAAAAAGTTTTGACCAATTGAAATTTCATGGCTTACCCTAGGTTTGCCTGAATTCATTTTTTACTTTCTCTTAAATTTTAATTCAGTAGTAGAGGTAAAAGAGATTTTGTGACGAAAAGTTTCTGCCGTGGTATGGCGTCCTTTTAAGGCATATCATTCTGTTAAAGCAGGATTAAAATTGCATAGGAACCCACGCACGGAAACGTCGTTATACGCTGCTAAGGGAGCTCCTTATTATGAACTGTCTTTTTATGTGCTTTTGAGCAGGTCATAATAGGGAAAGTCCCTCACCGCAAAAGACGGCACTTCTACGCATGGGTTCCTATGCAATTTTAATCCTGATCTTAAACTGATCTGGATGGCAATTTTGAGCAATTAAGATAAAAAACCGCACCATAATATTCTAATCATATATGCTCAAATGCAATGTATGGCATATTTGTTCAAATTCAATATGCAATTGTTTAAATAAAATATGCTCTAAATTGTGATATATATGCAAAGAATTGTGTTAAATTATTATATTGTTTTTTTTTTTTAATTTTCTTTTTATTCTACTATGCAATGAAGCAATTGTTTCTTTATATAATTTTATGTAGGAAAACCGAAACAAATAAAGCATCTGCTTCTTTATATAATTTTATGAAGGAAAACCGAAACAAATGAGGCAAATGTTTCTTTATATAATTTTATGTAGGAAAACCGAAACAAATAAAGCAGCTGTTTTTTTTAAATATAATTTTATGTAGGAAAACCGAAACAAATGAAGCAAATGTTTCTTTATATAATTTTATGTAGGAAAACCGAAACAAATAAAACAAATGTTTCTTTATATAATTTTATGAAGGAAAACCGAAACAAATAAAGCAAATGTTTCTTTCTATAATTTTATGTAGGAAAACCGAAACTTCTGTCGTAGTGTGAGTGTCACCAGCAATTCCAGCGCTAGTTCTGACTCCCGCTTAAAAATGGTGACCAATTCTTCTAGCCTATCTGGAGGTTTAGGACAGAGGAAGCTTTCTGCGGATGATCCCATCTCGGAAGAAGAGTTGGTCCTAAGAGAATCTTCCCCGCAGGAGATGAAATTCGAACAAAAGAGGATGAGTTCTTCATCCAAGATGAAAGTGAGCACCTCGGATGGCTACACGGCCGAGAAAATGGCCGCAACTAACCAAGAAAGGAAGAGGTTGCAATCTGGGAGTGTCAGCTACGAGGAAAAGTCTGCATCCAGTGCAATGAAGCAGAAGATTGAAACCGATGGATTTTCTGCTGAAAAGGTATTTAGAAACTTGATTGCCTAGGTGATACATTCATTATCTTTGCAGTTTATCCTCGTGGAATGTGCATGCATAAAACATGAGTATCGAAGATGTTTTAATTTGGATAAATGATAAAAATCAGAAATTTTGAGGTAAATCAAAATTTAGGATCTAATATTCTTTCGAATGGACATATTTATCTGCCGTATCATTCTTTCACTCTTTTTCAATTTTGATAAAATCTTGGATATGGTAAATAATCATGTCACAGCTGATAATTTTTGAACTGTAACAGACAGGGGGCATACCTTTGTTGAAATTTACTTATTTGAAAATTTAGAATTTTCACATGCTTTTGCGTACGTGTAATAGCTTTGTTAATTGAGAACCATCTAAGAAGTTATTGCAGTTTAGTGATAAAAGTAGAGTTTAGTCAGTTGAAAGTTTCTGACGGAAGAGCCAAAAAAGTTATACTTGCCTAATTCTACATTGATATTAAAGGCATGATTTAATATTTTTTATGAAAAACCAAATGTCTTTCAAAAAATCAATCAGATTGGAATACAGCGGCATATCAAGTATCACGTAAAGCATATAAAGAAAATCAGAATTCAAATAACAACGATTGTAATTTTTAAATTAAAACTGTAAATCAATAGGAACAGAGAGCAAAAAATAAATAAATAAATAAACGGACCCCTTTGAATAAATTTTGATCTAATGATCGGATCTTCACGTTCTAGGATTAAATTTTAATGGTTTAAGGGGGGAGCTGCCCCTCAAACCATTAAGCTAATTACGTATTGTAGACGATGTTTTAAGTTACGAAATCAGACACAAAAACGTACTTTCTCTGAATAAACATACCGTTTTTTTCGACGGATTCGAATTTCTGACGCAATCTTGGAAATATAGTCCCCTTGTTTGGTCATAAGAATGACCCAAAGTTTGGACCCCTCAATCTTAAATAGATTTTTTGCATATTTCGCCATATCTCGAGAACTTCTTAAGCAAATTGAAAAGTTTCTGCATGCAATTATAAAATTCGTTTATCCAAAGATAATTCCCCACAAAAAACAACCTTTAATGTATTTATTACTTATTAATATTTTATTTAATAATAGTCGAACATTTTTTGAACTGTAAGGTATACAATACTTCACAGCATTTTAAAATGGAATTTTACAAGGCAACATACAAAATTTGGGTGAAACCGGGCGAGTATTTATTGAGAAATCAAATTTCAAATATACGATTTTTTTAAAAGTGCGATTTCTCAGGAACTATTCGACAGATTTTTCTCTGAAACTTTGTATTTTTCCGTGTAAAATTAAGTATGATGTATAAAATTGCATACCTTATGATTCAAAATATTTTTTTACTATTATTAAACAAAATAATAAATATTACTAAAAGCTATTTTTTGTATGGAATTCTCTTTGGATGAATAAATTTAATGATTGTAGACAAAAAATTTTCAATTCTCTTAAAAAGTTCTCTAGATATGGCGAAATACGCAAAAAGCAAAATTAACATTAAGGGGTCCAAACTTTGGGCTCGTTCTCGTGACTAAACTATTGGGATCATAATTTGGAGATCAGAAATCCGAATTCGTCTAACAAAAAGACGTGTTTATTCACAGAAAGTACGTTTTTGTGTCTGATTTCTTAACTCAAAATATTGTCTACACTAATTAATTAGCATATTTGGGGTCATCCCCTTTGACCATTAAGAGTGAGTCCCAGAACCTGAAGATCTGATCAATAGAGCGGAATTATTCAAGGTGGTCCATTTTTTTTTTTTTTGCACACTGTACTTAAGAGAACAAGTAGAATTAAAATGCTGCACTTTTTTCAGTAATTTAAATCATCTGCTTGATGAAAAACATTTCTCTTAGTTTTTTTATCAAAAGAAAAAAAATACACATTTAAATTTATGCATTTAGTTCGAACAAAAAAAAGAAAGACAAAGCTTTTTTCTGAAATTGTCGTTTTGTTGATAACTTATTAACTTTTACAGCCTTTTTATTATCCAGTATAT
>NC_092208.1:45216979-45241251 GCF_043381705.1 Parasteatoda tepidariorum | reverse complement strand
TATATATATATATATATAGGACGGAAAAGAGAAATAACTTATTTCGATGAACATTTCATATTAGCTCTCTTTCAGGAAAAATACCGTAATTATCTACAGTTATAAAATATTTATAAGACTGCACTGCTTCTTACGCAAGAAACAGTAATTAACTGTCTATAATTAGGAATAGAATTACTCCTTCCTAAAATAAGTTAAAAAGAAATGGGATGATTAGCAGTTTATTATCTTTCCGTCTTACTTCCAGGCCTGTTGATACCTTTAGTTACCAAATGTTTAATTGGATAAATGGAAGTGACGTCATCGTAGGTAAACAATGCCAATTGCCGAAATAGAAACCAATCAGGTTTGACACACACGCGTGACATCTTTTAGAGGTATCCAATTAAATCTGATTTAATTTCCATGATTAGGCATAATCACTTCACTTCTTCTTGAATTGCAAGTACCCAATTGGGTACTTACATTTTAAGAAGAAGATCACGGATACAAACGCATGTGACCCATGACATCAGAGCCAGCTGTTGACGTCTCGTTGTTGACGTTGTGTGACTCTTTATAAGCTAACAATTAACTTGAAGTTAATTAAATACAACTTCGTATCGCACATCGAATTTATTGAAATATAATTCTATTTTCCTAACTTTGATTTATTATTTGTTTATGCATGTTATAGTAACCGGGATATATTTTTGTTTTGTGTACCTGGCAACTTTGATGCATAATTAGTTTATGTTCTACATGGCTTCATGCCTATTTTTGTGTTAAATAAAAAATAGTGAAAGCATCGAAATATTTGAAAAAGAATCTTTGTGTAAGAATATACAATGTATCACTTAAGAGAATTGACACTTGACGAGCTTGGCTTACTCGAAAGAGGATGTAAAGAACATTTGCTAACGTAAACAAATGCCACATTTCAATAACCAATCAGGATCGAGATATCCACACTAAGTCACTTACAGGTATCCCATTATGTACTTAGCTTTTTGTCCATATTATTGTTAGTTCTATGATGGCTGTGTGACGATTTCGTCTGAAAATGTATGGGAAAGTTGTGAGCCAATTTCATTTTATTTTAATTAATATTGTTGTCATAAGTTTTGTTTTTTGAATATCGTAAAAACATAATTTAAAATTTTTTTTAAATAGTAACCTTAAAATTTTGTTTTACGATAGTATAATAAAAAATTAATAAAGAATTTAATTACATGTATCAACATACCCTCCAACTTATGAGGATTTTGAAAATAATTCTTTCTAGTGGTAGCGAACCAAAGTAGAAATTTTTAAAGCAAATGGATCTCTCATAAAACTTTTATCAGAACTTAAGAATCTAACCATATGGCCTGCACTTTTATAAGTAATAGTGGACAAGTTACGCTAAAATTAATTTTCTTTAAATATTAAGACATTAATTTTGCTACCGTCTGAAAAGAAGATTTCTGAAACTACGGAAATTCCGTAGCAGTTGGAGGGTATGTATCAATAATAAAATATGATTTAGAGATATTTGTGCAGTTTCAGCCCAAGGCAGCATAAGATGTCATTACACATTTTTTTTTTAATGTGCTATATAAAATTCAAAATTCAATTTCAAAGTACTGGTAATTCAAATTAGAGCTTTTTAAAAGTTCTAAAAAAATAATATCTAAACTAACAACAAAAAAAAAATTAAAAGAATTTAAAAAATAGGGAGAAGAGTCAGAGAAATAGCAATATATCCTGCTCAAATTATGCATATCGAACTCTACACTTGCCTAGGATAAATCTTCTTCGTAAACTTTATGAACTTTTATTTATTCATTTAATTTTTGAAAAACTTGTAATGACTTGGCAGATCATCTATGATAAACTTACTTCAAGTTGAGAAATTCGTATCAATATTTAAATTAAGAAATAAGGTAAAAAAGATAGTTTTTCATAAATTTAGGTTATTTTAAAAAGTTAATATTTTTGTATAGTTACGTTAACGTTATTATGAGCGTCTTTTTTTTCTCTTCAAAATCGGACGAAAGTTGAGCATCCCCCAGGAATTTGCTAAGTTCTTCAAATGGCCAGTTTGTGCTTGACTTACAGATATACCACTCTGATCCATTATATCTCCCAAAGCAATATTATTTATTTTTACCTGTCTGTTAATTGCTAAACTAACTTGGAAGGATTTCGATCCTCTTTGGAATTGTTTTTAATCCATTATTAATGTCTGCATAATTTCAATAGAGTAATAAGCCTTCTTTATTACATCTCTAGGAGTGAACAAGTCTTCTATATCCAGTCAAAATATTCATCAAGTTGATTTCGGCAACGTCTCGTCATTGGGAATGTCATTCAGTTGTAATGGAATTGAGTCATTCCCTTTTAGTCAAAATGGTAGCCAAACTCTTTCGATAATGCAAGGTTTAGACGAAGATATAAGAATCTTGAGTGGAGATTCTGATCCTTCTGAAGTTCAAAATGCCATGCATCGATTCGGAAGCAGAATAACTGCATATGTAGAAAAACTGAAAACCGCCACTACTGAAGAATGTATAAATATTTTATCCGCCATGAGTGATATAGTCAGAAAAGCATGGGCCATTCCAAACTATGGACACGATCTCGGAATAGCGCTGTGCAATATTCTGCGTGAAAATGGTTGCTTAAAAATACTTGTAGACAACTGTAGCTCTGAAAGCATTGAGTTACGGTTCCGCAGTGCGGAACTTTTAGAGCAGTGCATGTCTACCGAAAACAGAACTTACGTAGTGGAGAACGGCTTAGAAAAGGTTGTTAAAGTTGCATGTTCTTGCAGTGACGACAGCTCACTAAGTCGCTTTCGAGTTGGCACAGGTTTATTAGAACATCTTTTTAAACACTCTGAAGCTACTTGTAGCGAAGTGATTCGAATCGGGGGCTTAAAATCTATCGTACAAAAATGCAGGACATGTGACATTACAACGCTACGACACTGTGCCACCGCTCTTGCAAACTTGTCCCTTTACGGAGGGCCAGAAAACCAGGAGGCAATGATAAGACACAAAGTCCCCGAGTGGTTATTTACTCTTGCTTTTAATAATGACGATAATATAAAATACTATGCTTGCCTGGCAATATCATCTCTAGTTGCCAACAAAGAAATCGAAGCTGCTGTTCTGAAATCTGGAACTTTAGGTCTTGTCGAACCCTTCATAACAAGTCATAGTCCTGATGAATTCGCCAAAGGTCATGAAGCCCATATCAATGGACAGTCTAACAATTGGTTAACGAGACTAGTAAATGTTTTGGACAGCAAACGGGAAGAGGCAAGGAGTCTTGCGGCATTCCATTTTGCAATGGAAGCTGGAATTAAAAAACGGCAAAATAATACTAAGGTAACTATGGTTCGATATTAAAAATGTATTTTATGCTTGATTCCTAAACCAGCGTTATATGTTATTGTTCTGAATAATTTAGGTATTTAAAGATATAGGAGCAGTTGAAGCTCTAAAGAAAGTAGCGAGCTCGCCGAATGCTATAGCATCCAAATTTGCTGCACAAGCATTGCAAATTATTGGTGAAGTTGTACCTCACAAACTCTCTCAGCAAGTTCCTTTATGGACCGAAGAAGATGTAGAAGAATGGGTTAAACAAGTAAGCTTAATCACGTTTTGTTAGAATAAGACAAATAATATGTTTTTTATTTTTACCTTACAATATTATAAATGCTATGCAGTTTTTTTCTCACAGGCAACTCTTATACTAAAAATTTGAAATTTCATCTGATACGGACTTTCAAATGTAAAGCTTTAGAAATTATTTAACTACTACTTTAAATGTTAACTTGATACATTCCTTTTTTTTAGGGGTGCTTTTGATAAAATTGGTAAATCTTAAAATCATTTCTACTATTTTAAATCCTCGTTGTACTTAAAACCAAGGTAGTTCAAGGTAAAAGTGTTATCTTGAAACTATCATTATTATTTATCTATAATTTTAAATTATTCTTACCACTAATTCCTTCTTAACTTAATTAAATAAGAAAATGCGTGTTTTGCAATTTTAAAAAATTCCAGTAGAAAACTATTTTAACATATAATTGTTGTTACAAATTGAAAAAAAAATGTCATTTTAACCAAATGCTTTCCGATATTTCGCTATTTTTTCTTTAAAAAAATACATAAAGGCATGTAAAAGTGATCACTTTTGTAAGTGAATCCTCTAAGTTTGCTAATAAATTGTTGCACCACAAGTGATTATCTTTAACAGATATCACTGTACTTTTTTGAAAATTTTAATCCAAATCCGAGGATTCTCGAATGCATAAATCATTTTATTAAATAAAATGCAAATTAGAAAATAATATTTGTTTTCTGATGGTATGAAACAAAGAAACTTATTGCAAACTTATATACTCAACTTATATAGAAACTTTTAACAGAAACCTATGGTAAAACTATATATTCTTCCCAGAAAGACAATAGCAACATTTAATTTCGTAAACCAGTCTTAATATACATAAATGTATTCGTAAATGTTGAAATGAATGAATGTTGAAAGAAGAATGGTAAATTTTTTCCACTTGAAAGAATAATAATACTAAAAAAGAAAATTCTCCTTAAGTTGTGTCTAGAAACTTAGTTGTCTTTGAGCGCAATACAGAATTGTCTTTTCTAATCGGGCAGTCGAAAAAAAAGGGGTTTAATTAACCGTTTATTGGCCTTTAGAAGAGAACATCATTTTTAAAAACATCAGACCTTTTTTTGACGTGTGGAAGAAAACTAGCAACAACAACCTTGAGCGGCATTTAAAAGAAGTTCAGAGGCGTGCGTTATGGGTTCTTTAAGTACCCTTTGTTGTTGAGGCTTTATTTAAGCAAGATTTATGATCAACCAAACTAGAGTTTTTGAATGATTTCATTTCAGCAGATGAATGGCCCATCAGCTCTCTTTTTCGTCACCCAGATGCGAAAAATTAGCACCTAATTTTTCTTTTAAAAACCCATAAAAGCTTCCTTTATGTAATAGATCCTGTTAATTTACATTTAATTCACAGAACAGACATAAACTGCTTTGTAGTTTAACATTTCCTCTGTCTCTATAATCAAGTACAAATCATATTTATGTCCGAATTCATGTTAATAGATCCGGTAAATTTACATTTAATTCACCGAACAGACATACTGCTTTGTAGTTCAACATTTCCATTATTTTTATAATTAAGTACAATTTATAATTGTGTCCGAAGATACATCAATAGATCCGATTAATTTACATTTTATTTACAGAACAGAGATAATGCAGAAGTGCAGTTTAACATTTTCTATATTTTCATAATTAAGTACAACTCACATTTATGTCCAAAGACATACCTCTTACGATACATCATCAAATAGCTAAACGCAATTATCGACTCTCATACGGCACATTTTGTTAATAAAACTAATGTGCAAAACTATAATACAAATGCATGTGAATTACCAGATGAATAACGTACTCTGTGAAAAATTCCGGATTCGAATTACGGTATAAAAGACAGGCACTTTAGGTGCATTATTCGCAAACTCCATTCTAACTGTAAAATATTAGACCGTAATATTTACAGCAATAATGATTTAAGTAGAGTGATTCAGTAATTTTATGGTAATTATTAGTGTAAAAATAACGGCATATCAGATTATTTGTTCCATAACATGTTTTTACCGTAATTTGATCCCGAATTTTTTACAGTGTATTTCATAAATCATTCTGTTTACAGATAGGTTTTGTTGATTATACCACCGCTTTCAAGAACAGTAGAGTGGACGGAGATCTACTTTTACAAGTAACGGAAGATATGTTAAAAGAAGACATAGGTATTCAGAATGGCATTTTACGAAAAAGGTAACGGAATTTATTCTCATTTCGTAATTCGTGTTTGTATTGAAAATATTTTCAATTTGTTACAAACACAACATTTTGTTTAGTTAATTTTTTTATTTGAGTCGATTAAAATAACATCTTAATTTAGACTTATTGGGTAAAAACCTTGAATGTAATAAAATGTTCATAGAGAAAATGAAGCAAATAAGGGAGTTAACCGTTTTTGGGCCAAAGATGCATAAACGCACCATTTCTATAAATGCTTTTTTATTAACACTGTGACTTATATTTTTCATAAATTTCATTTTTCTGCTATTTTAAAGAGCTCCGAAGAATATTAGTAATTAAATTGCAGTAAACACTTTTTATTGAGCAATTTTCAAATAACGCTAGTTTTTTTTTTCTTCTTTCTTTTTTAATTTTGAAAATGTATTCCATTTGAAATTAATAGTATGTTTTTATGATGGAATAAAGTTGCAAGTTCTGTAGATAAAATAAAAACAAAATGTCATAAAAATAAGTAGTGTTCAACGAAATGATTTGACCACGAATTTGGCCAATGGTGCATATACGCACCATTTTATTTCTTAAAAAAATTATGATTTTTCATGAACAATTTTTGTGCCTTAATGAATATAGTTTAAGCATAATTCAATGAAAATGATTCCACATTTTATAAAATTTCTATGCTTGCTTCAAAGGGGTAAGATTACAGAGGGAGGACTGAAAACTATGGCTTTGAGAAGAATGCCGATTGGGTAAATAATATAGGTTTTAATGAAAAATAAATTTAAAAATGTCTTTGTTTTATATTAATTATAAAGGAATATATTCTCTATATATTCAGATCATCAGAAAATGAAAGGGACTGGAAATTACTATGGCTTCGTGAATGTACTTAAAATTATAATTTTACAAATGTCCTAAGAATATAAGTTGAATCACCAATAATATATCATACAAGCAACCATAACATTTGAAAGTTATCCATAGAGCTTTTTCATCTGCCTAATATTTTGGTTGTCTTTTTCATATAATATACAGAGTGTTTCTTATTTCCCATAATTAATATATAGCTTTAAATTCTTAGAGGAATAATGAAGCAAAAATTACACTTATTAGTTGTGGCAAATTCATATTTCTCAGGAAGAAATGCTAGTGAAATCCAAGGACTTTTTATCTAGGTCAATCAATATAAAAAGGATATTAAAATTGTCAAAATCGGGAAAAACTGAAAAGCGATTATAATAATTACCTCTTCATTTCATAAAACTCTGACTGATTTAATATGTTTATTCTCATCATTCCAGTGAGTGACCTCGATAATAATTCCTTATAATTTTTAAAATCCATTTTCTCTCTTAAAAATTAATTCAAGTCCTTAACGTCCATTGAAAAATAGTATAAATATACATATTAAAAAATGTGATTATAGAAATTTCCGTGTAAGTCTGGAAAAATTGACAAAAATTACGCTATTTGAACCTTTAAAATAGTTGCAAATTAATAATTAGAAGAGAAAAAAAAATCGTTTTTAAAACTACTATACATCTTTCATTCACATCAAAGGTGGAAGTCAAAATCAATTCGACAATATGTCAATAGAGATTGAGAAGTTGTAATTTGGATACCGATTTGCCTTTCCTGAAATACGCGTTCTATAAAAAAGTATCTAAAAACATTGCTGTTTGAATTATTAAGGAGGGTTGGGGTCAAAGTTACAAGACTACGGAGTTAAACATTCGCAAACTAGACAGTCACAACATTGACAGTCGCAAACTGTGTCGGCTGTTCAACGCCAGTTATAAAATAAAATAAAAAACAGTTAGATGAGAAAAAAAAGAACAAAAATTATACATTAATTGACCATTGATAATATCATTTAGAAAGTCGCGATGGCTCAGGGAATAGAGCGTTCGCCTCCAAATGAGGTGAATCGCGTTCGAATCCCGGTGATGGCTAGACGATACGAATTTCACACTCGGTATGCACTGACCACAGTGTTAACATGAAATATCCTCAATGGTAGACGAATCATGGGTTAGAGTCCCCTTGCTGCCAGGTTAACCGTGGGAGGTTTTCCTCTCCGTGTAACGCAAATGCAGGTTAGTTCCATCAAAAAAAATCCTGCATGAAGGCAAATTTCTTCCAATACTTGATCCAGGAGTTCTCTTGTCTTCTGGATTGGGCTTAAAATTAAAGGCTACGGAATTGAAAATTGGTTGTCGTAAGCCCAAAATTGCGTCGGCTGTTCAACGACGATTATAAAATAAAATTAAAATATCATTTAGAGGGCTTTGGGAATGATGAAAGTTGTTAGAGGAAGGAGGTAATCGAAAATTACTAAAATTCTATTCCTATTACTAAAATATATGGTAATTGAATTAATTATAGTTTATAGTAAATGTTGAATAATAAATATCTCTTGCAGGTTTCTCCGAGAGTTGGGACAGTTGAAACGAATGGCTGATTACACTTCTTGTGATTCAACGTATCTAAATCATGTTCTTCAAAATTTGGGATTGGAATTTTCGCAGTATACTTACCAAATGCTTCGATGTGGTGTACAAAAAGATACTCTGAAATACATAAGTGACGAACATTTGTTAAGGGATTGCAATATTGACAACAGTATACATAGGTTAAGAATTGCACACGCCATCAAAGGCAAGCTATTTCAATATTTATTCCATTTTGCATTAAATTTTCAGTTTATTTTTTAATTGTTTTAAACCCTGTTTAAATAATCTTTAAAAAAAATCTCACTCCGAAACTCTACAACTGGTTTTGCATGTTTGTATTGTAAGATAGACCTGATAACTGAGCTCTATTAATGTTATAAGCTATATTAAGCCAAAATAATAAGCCCCATGTTCTTTGACTCGACGTTTAAAATATTTGTGCTTGTTCGCATGTATTGAAGGGTGTTGATCAGTTAACACAATTCATCTGTAAAAGACCAGAAAGATATTCAGCAAGGTTTCATCTAATACCCTTTCTATTCTCTGATGCTCTCTTCATAATCCAGTCAATAGCAATTAAAAAGATTGTTGGAGAAAGTAATACAGCCCTGTCTAACACCGGAATCAACCTTGAAAGATTCTGATTGTTGCCCGGCATTGATAACTCGTATATTGTAATTTTTATATATATTTCTGATAATGCTTACAAAACATTCGGGACTTCCATAGTACTTCAACAGTAAGCTGCCGAAAGCCTTTTCAAAATCTATGAAATTTAAATATATTGTTGATTGCAATTCAATAGATTGTTCGACTGTAATCCTTAATGTCGCAATGTGGTCGACACATGAGCCATTCGCTCTGAAACCTGCTTGCCCTGATCACTTTTTTGTCAATTGCATTTTTCATTCTCTCCAGCACAAGTTTTGTTACAGACATTTAATAAAGTGATTCCTCTCCAGTAGTGGCATATCGTCAGATCACCTTTTTTTGGTAGTTTTATCAGCAGGCCTTCACCTTAGTCATTAGGCTACTACTCTTCGTGATTTTATTAAATAGAACAGTTAAAGCTTTAATTGCAGTTTTTGAACTTTCATTGAAAAATTCACCAGGTAGGTTATCACTGTCAGCAGCTTTTCCACATTTAAGAGCAATTTTATTGTTTGCTGCACTTCAAGCTGTCTATCTCTAGTTGTCTGGATGCTTCTTCTGGAATATCTTACAAATCAGCAGGATTTTGTCTAAAGTATCCTTAAAATAATCAACCCACCTTTTGGTTTGGTCTTTTTTTGTAAGTTTCAAACCTTGTTTGTTCTTGATTGGCCACTGAATTGCGCGTTTCTTACCACTAATTTTGTAAGGGATGTAATAAAGCCATTTTGAGTTATTGTTTCTAACTGCTTCTTGAGCTGATGTGGTCAGATCTTCGTCGTAATATTTCCTTTTATCTTGTCTTGCACTTATCTTACATTCTTTATTTTGCCTCTTATAATCCTCCCAATGTTCTGGTTTAATTTTAGCTACTTCTTTTCTGAATATTTTTTGTTCCATTTCACGTTTTTCTCAAGCTAAGTTCTTGATCTTTTCAGATATCCACTCTTTATCATCAAATTTCTTCTTTCCAAGAATCTCTTCTTATCAATCCTTCATATTGACTTTCCATATCGATCTTTTTCATTTCTTCCCGTTCATCATTTATTTACATGTCGTTAAAGTTAATCACTTAAATAATAGACTTATGGGAAAAAAATTTATTTTTAAAGTTAACATAACATGTGTGAAACGGTCATTTATATAATGATAAGATAAGAAAAACATCTGAAGATAAATTATGGTTATCATCGTTAATAACCATAATCTTAACGACGGCGAGCTTTTAATTCTGGACATATCTCAAAACGCGTGTTTAAGGAAATGGGCAAAGCTCAAAAAGCATGTTTAAGATGATGTACACAGCTCAAAAGGTGTGTTTAAGAAAATGAAAGCAGTTCAAAAAGCATGTTTACAAAGAGGAACACAGCTCAAAATCCGTGTTTAAGAAAATGGACACAGTTCTAATGTTTAAAAAATGGAATCAGCAAAAAATGCGTCTTTTCAACATTCAATCCAAATCTAATAACTAAACGAGGAATTCTATATTTACTTTTACTTATTTTTTATAAACTAAACATAATAATAACGAGGCAAAGTGCCGGTCCTTAGGGTATGAGTGACTGGGCATATTAGAGATGAAACTTTTCAGGCGATCTGCTATTCAGAAATCACTTCATTCTAGACGATGAATTAAAAATATAAATTTGCAAAACGGCAATTTAATATTGCTGATATAAATTTATAGGGCCCGTGACAATCTCATAAAGACAACTGTTGACTTTAAAAACCTTTTCAAAAAAAGATTGATTTTTAAAAAATTGTACGAAGTGATTTAGGCAAATGGATGACATCGCATTACGAATTTGTTTGAATCGATTAGTTCATTCTTTAAAAAAAGATCAATTTTTATAAAAGGAGTTTAAAAAATCGGAATCAAAGCTATTTCTGTATTCCCAAATAGTAAAGTCCATTTTCTTAAACACGCAATTTGAGCTGTATCCATTTCCTTTAACACGTATTTTGAGCTGTAATCATTTCCTTAAACACGTATTTTGAGCTGTATCCACTTCCTTAAACACGGATTTTGAGCTGTATCCATTTTTTTAAGCACGCAGTTTGAGTTGTATCCATTTTCTTAAACACGCATTCTGAACTGTGTCCCTTTTTTAAAAACGCAGTTTGAGATGTGTCCAGAATAAGTCACCGACGATAAGTCAAAATTTTAATCTTCCCAAACACTGACTGATCTAATTAACCTAACCTACTGATTCGGATTAACTTTATGCAGTAAACTATGACTCCACTAACCGATTCACTTCCCATAGTTCTCGTAAGCTTCCACCCTCTACGGTAAATTTACTTTCGGATAAATACGTGTTTTATGATCAATATACTTAATCTCTTTCTCCCTTTTCTTGTGTCAGGCACGGTTTATATCACCGTTTGATTTTCAGTATGCAATAACGTTCATGTTTGGCGCAATATATCCGCTTTCGGCTCACCTACCATTAAAATCCACACTTAACCAATCATCTTACTCTTTTACGAATTAAAATAAATAAATAACCATATATATATGATAATTAGAATTGGCTTTATAGCAGTTTCCGTTAGCTGAAATATTGTGTAATTTTGATGTAGTATTAAGATTTTCAAGAAAAATTAATAAGAAACTGTTATATTCTTTCAACAGGTTTGTCTCAAATGAGCGAAGATTCTGAAGACGAGGAAGATACGCAAAAGAGCCTGGACGTGTTTGTTAGTTACCGACGATCAAATGGATCTCAATTAGCTAGGTAAACGAATCTTACTGTTGGACTTTCACTTTATGTTTATAAAATGGCCAATGATGCCAATTCTTTTTAAATTACTGCACAATTCTAAGATGTAAAGCTATTTGATATAAGGGAGACCTATACTCGTTTCGTAAGACAACAGTGCACAAAATAAAATAAAAAAGTATCACCGAAATGACATTTGATACTAATAATTGGATTTTCACTTTTTATGATGCATTAATGAAGTGGGGGATTGATCTTAAATGTGATGATTAATTGGTGAGGAAGATATAATAAACTACTATATTAAGAGATGCGGTGGCTCAGGAGATAGATCATCCGCCTCCCAATTAGGTAATCCAGGTTTGAATCTCAGCGGTGACAGGTTGATATGAATTCTGCTCCCGGCTCTCACAGCCCACAGTGATGATTTAAAATATCCTCAGTGGTAGACGAATCATGGATTAGAATCCCCTTGCCGTTGGGCTAACCGTCGGGTGTTTTCATAATTTTCCTAACCATGTAACGCAAATGCAGTTAGTTCCATCGAAAAGACCTCCACGAAGGCAAGTTTGTCCGTAGTTCCCTTGTCATCTGGGTTGGGTTCAAAATTACACTGAGGCTACGGAGTTGAACATAGATAGTCATAAACTCAGATTTGGATCGGCTGTTCAACGTCGGTTATAAATAAAATCTATGATAACAGACACAAAAAAACATTTAAAAAAAATTTAACACGCATTTTTTTCGACCGATAGCGGAGGATTTCTGACCTTCAAAATATGAGAGGGTAGTTGCTATAATTTAAAAACATTTTCCCAAAAGTTTAGCCGTAAGTTTGAACCCCTTAACAATAATTTTGTACCCTAGAATATCCTTTACATTCTTAATTCAAAAAATAAATATTTATTTGCAAGGTAAATAGTAAACTTTAAAGCTTCCTTGTGACGCACATTAAAAAATAATCTTAAGTATTCTAAGAGATAGTTTTTGTATACAAACTCCTCGCATTACATTATACAGTAAGGATGAGTAAAAATTATCAAAGGCAAAGAAGACAACCAGGATATCCTTTATGTTTATTTTGAAAACACTGTGTTTGCTCTCTTAACAGCTGACTGCATTTTACTCCAGTTTATTTTTAGAAACGGCTTTATTTTAAGATGTCTGATTGACGTCATCAGCACGAATCGTAACTTGAAATTAGTTAAATATGTAAACCCAGAGGCGACTTGTGATTCAAAAAAGTGAGGGGGTCCATGCTAACTGAAATTGCGAAATTAGTTGTGGTGACATGGACAGAAAGGCAAACAAAAAAATTTTATTTACTTTGTACCACATTACGGCACCTATTTTGAATGTTCTAAATTGGGAAAATTGATGTTTATTTAGAGTAAGATCGTCTTTGTGATTAATTAATATTAATAAGTTGAAATTCGTTAAGTATGTAAACTCAGAGGTGACTTGTGATTCAAAAAGTGAGGAGGACCATGCTATCCAAAATTACGAAAATAGTTGTGGTGACTTGACCAAAAAGGCAAACAAAAATATTAAATTTACATTTGTCCTTATTACGGCATCATTAGATTATTTAGAGTAAGCTCGTCTTTGTGATTAATTAATATTAGCATAAATAGCATAATAGTTCTCTCTAATTAATTAGTTATACCATCTAAGCAGATCATACGTGCTGCCAAATCAATAAATTTATTGATTGTAGTAACTTGACTTTTTTATATCGAAAGATAAATAACATTACATTAATTTAAGCGTACAGAAACGTTGTCGTTGTTACAACAAAGATCTTATTTTCACTTAAACGAGTGCTTAGTAGGTAGTTTGCAAATTACCAAGGAAATATGATAAATGAAACAGTTTTTCGAACTTTAACGGATTATCGTAGTCAATCTGCACAATAGCTAAATAATCTGTAGAATAACAGATTTTTACACTTTAGATGTTACATATATAATTCATTTCTTAATGATACACATATTTTACATGGTTATCAAATTCACTTCAGTGATAATGAGTTATGCATAAGGTTGAGACAAAAATAGTAATAGATTTATGTCAATAAATTTAGATTATAATTTTGTAATAGATTAGCTCACGAGCTAGTTTCCTCCTCATAAAAAAGGAGTCTAATACGGAAATAACTAAGGATGCCCCTCTTGTCCAGATAACAATGTTAGACGTATATTCAAGTCAAAAGACTGCCTTTTACATTAAACAGTAATAACTTTTAAATTATTTTATTATTTTGATTCTGCCTAAATAATAGTTCACTTTTTGCAATGCTTAAGTTTTGCCTTACTTTGAAAGCTCATATCAAAGGTTGGGACAAACTCCAGACATTCATATTGAGTTTAAAGCACATTTTTATATACCAATTTTTATATACCAATTTTCAACTACTTAGAAATAGCTTATTAATCATAAATCTTTATAAAAGAAGTATTTGTCAACTATGTCCATCATAAGAAAACTTACTTTAAAATGTGTGCTGATATTTTTTTAATAGTAGGTTTAGGAGGTAGAACAGTTAGTAAATTAAATTCGATGAACTTCCAAATTGTACAGATGGTTTTCTTGTAATATTAAAACTTTAATTAAAAATATAATAAAATGACTTTTAGCTTTAATGGACTACTACTAAATAAACTAATAATATTAGTACTAAAATTAAATAAATCTTAAACAATTTTCCTCCTGATTCTGCATAAAAGTAATAACAATTTTTGTTTTCCAGTTTGCTAAAAGTCCACCTGCAGTTGAGAGGCTTTTCTGTCTTTATAGACGTTGAACGACTGGAAGCAGGAAAATTCGACAATAATCTACTCAACAGTATCCGCCAAGCAAAACATTTTCTGTTAGTTCTCACGCCAAACGCACTTGAAAGGTGCATGAATGACACCGAATGCAAGGATTGGGTCCATCGAGTAAGCCATTTTGACTTTAAAATTTATTAATTTAAATGTTCTATAAAAATCACATAAAACTGTCCAAGCTTTTAAACTAATGGTCCTATTGATTGACTTACTTTAAGATAGAAAAACTACAAGTCTATCAAAACAAATGATTGAGATATATTTTTTAAATTTTCCGGCCTTACAAGATATACAATGAAAAGTTTTTTTGTTTTTTAAAATAAAGCTAAAAAAATAAAACAATAAAGGTCTTAAAATGGACAAGAAGTTGGTTCTCAGAATGCCCAAGCAAAATTTTACATCTGATGGGCTTACATAGATCCCAGATGGAAAAAGAAGTAGAGGGAGACATAGATTTACTTTTCAGTATAAGATTTTGGGGGAGCTCTAGATACTAAGAATGGTTGAGAAATATGCTAGAAGCCATCAGTGCTAAGGGTACACAAAGGATTAGTACATATTGATCAACATGGAAATAAACTATTATAAAAATACAAAATGAAATCAAATGCAGAATATTGATTGATGGCAGAGTTTAGTTGCTAGTGAGTTGAAAAAAGCTTAGGATGGTTTAATGAAGTCAAAGTGTTTATTATGTCATATATTGGAATGCTCAATTTATTTTGCTAAGTGAAAAAAGTTACTGCATAGTAAAAAAAATTGTTAAAAATACTTTTTTTTTCCTTTTTCAAAAAAAATATGAAAGCAGATAAACAGATATAGTATAGCTAATACATACCATACTGAACAATTAAAATATTAAGATAAGTAATAAGTTATATACAATATTTAATTAGGTAAAAATGCGAGTATGGTAAAATAAAATAAATGGCAATAAAAGATTATTAAAAAAAGTACCAGAATCTTATAAATTTAAACTTAAAATCTTATAGACAATAAAAGGGGGAATTTGGACATCATAAATAAACTTTTATTTTATATTTAATATATTATAACAAAAAAGAAATAAAATTATTTGCGATACCCAATTATACAATTGGAGCATGTATGTAGTTTAATAAATGTTTTTTTATTTAACATAATTTATTATCATGACAAAATTATATTTTAAGTATAAACAAAGAGCTGTGTAAAAATTATTTTCATAATCTAGCAATATTATTCTAGAAACTATTGAATAAACTTCACTTTTAGATAGATCAATTTGCAATTAATGATTTCGAAAAATTAACGCATAAAACATTTAACTGTAAAGTAAAAATACATTTTAGCATCAATTTTTATGCAAGTTGTCTTTGAAAACTATTATGAGGATAATTTAAATAACTTCTTATCCCAGAAATTGTTTTTGTTTCCAAACTTGCTATTAGTTTATTCAACGATAGGTAGAAGCATACTGTTATACGTACAAGATTATACTGGGATTCTTGTGGCTAATAGTTGCAAATGAATCCCAAGGAATAAAATTATTTATGTTTATAGGTTATTAAAAATGTGCGTTTACTTATTATTTTTAAAGTTAATAATGTTCAATTTTTAGGAAATTGTTGAAGCTCTCCAAAGCCAATGTAATATCATTCCAATATTAGACAACTTTCAATGGCCCGAGCCGGAAACCTTACCTGAAGACATGAGGGCCGTCTGCTATTTCAATGGAGTAAGGTTAGTCTTTTAAGTTTCCTTTTTATCTTGAAATTTACCGAAAGACACGAGTTAGTGATGAATTAACTAAAAAAGAATAGAATTTAAGACGTTACTGGACTTACCAACTTGCAAAATCTAAAACCTTTCTACAGGACTCATGCAGCTGTAATATACATTAATGAATGAGTCATATTATGCGTATAAGTATATTATCTATCTTAAAAACTAATTTTTTTCTCCCAATTAGGGAGGTTTTAATCCCTGCACGCCAATCTTCAATTCACTAATTTTATTTTTCAAACATTTTCTATTTCTGCACAAAAAAAGGCGATGTATGAATAAGTCTAATATCTATCTTAAAAACTAATTTTTTTTCCCCCCTAACAGGGAGGTTTTAACTCCTGCACGCCAATCTTCAATTCACTAATTTTATTTTTCAAACATTTTCTATTTCTGCACAAAAAAAGGCGATGTATGAATAAGTCTATTATCTATCTTAAAAACTAATTTTTTTTCACCTAACAGGGAGGTTTTAACTCCTGCACGCCAATCTTCAATGCACTAATTTTATTTTTCAAACATTTTCTATTTCTGCACAAAAAAAGGCGATGTATGAATAAGTCTATTATCTATCTTAAAAACTAATTTTTTTTTCCCNTGGCAATGAAAGATTATTAAAAAAAGTACCAGAATCTTATAAATTTAAACTTAAAATCTTATAGACAATAAAAGGGGGAATTTGGACATCATAAATAAACTTTTATTTTATATTTAATATATTATAACAAAAAAGAAATAAAATTATTTGCGATACCCAATTATACAATTGGAGCATGTATGTAGTTTAATAAATGTTTTTTTATTTAACATAATTTATTATCATGACAAAATTATATTTTAAGTATAAACAAAGAGCTGTGTAAAAATTATTTTCATAATCTAGCAATATTATTCCAGAAACTATTGAATAAACTTCACTTTTAGATAGATCAATTTGCAATTAATGATTTCGAAAAATTAACGCATAAAACATTTAACTGTAAAGTAAAAATACATTTTAGCATCAATTTTTATGCAAGTTGTCTTTGAAAACTATTGTGAGGATAATTTAAATAATTTCTTATCCTAGAAATTGTTTTTGTTTCCAAACTTGCTATTAGTTTATTCAACGATAGGTAGAAGCATACTGTCATACATACAAGATTATACTGGCATTCTTGCGGCTAATAGTTGCAAATGAATCCCAAGGAATAAAGATAAAAAAATATTAACAGCAAATTAAATTATTTATGTTTATACGTTATTAAAAATGTGCGTTTACTTATTATTTTTAAAGTTAATAATGTTAAATTTTTAGGAAATTGTTGAAGCTCTCCAAAGCCAATGTAATATCATTCCAATATTAGACAACTTTCAATGGCCTGAACCGGAAACCTTACCGGAAGACATGAGGGCCGTCTGCTATTTCAATGGAGTAAGGTTAGTCTTTTAAGTTTTCTTTTTTGTAAACTTTACCGGAAGACATGAGTTTGTGATGAATTAACTAAAAAAGAATAGAATTTACGACGTTACTGGACTTGCCAACTTGCAAAATTTAAAACCTTTCTATAGGACTCATAGAGCAGCTGTAATATACATTAATGAATGAGTCATATTATGCGTATAAGTCTATTATCTATCTTAAAAACTAATTTTTTTCTCCCAATTAGGGAGGTTTTAATTCCTGCACGCCAATCTTCAATTCGCTAATTTTATTTTTCAAACATTTTCTATTTCTGCACAAAAAAAGGCGATGTATGAATAAGTCTATTATCTATCTTAAAAACTAATTTTTTTCCCCTAACAGGGAGGTTTTAACTCCTGCACGCCAATCTTCAATTCACTATTTTTATTTTTCTAACATTTTCTATTTCTGCACAAAAGAAAAAAAAACATTATAAGTGAGAAGCAAAAAAATTCTTATAACTCAGTATTTAGAGCCCCTTCTTTTTTGCACAAAATTTAACTTTTGAAATCTGTTTTTTCTTCTCTGTTACATTTAAATTTAAAATTTTGTTACCCAATCGATATTTTTTGGGCAATTCAAAAATATCAGATATAACCTTTCTCAAACAGCTCTACACAATATCTATTACACAAGCGAAACAAGTTTGCGTGAAATTTCACAGTGTTGCTGTCATCATATATTAGTCACAAGTGAATGTGGTCAACTCGATTGATTTATTATAAGTTATTAATTCTTTTAACTTGACACAAAGATTTTTGTAAAAATACTACATTTTTATATAGCTACCAATTTTAAAAAATATTTTTAGTTTATTGAATATCTAAAATCCTGGATATATGAAGTTTGTGTTTTGAACACTTTTCACTGAAGTCATTATGCCAACCATGCTTTTATGACTGATATTACACACTTCATAAGATGAAGAGAATGTTAAAAAAAAGTATTACTTTACTAGATGCATATTTGTTTTGAAAACTATTATCAAAAAATCCTAGTTTTTCTACACATTAAAATAAACTCTTAACTATGCATATTTATTAATAATTAAATGCATAGATATATGAATAGGGTTGTAAATTCAGATGCAGTTGTGATCGTGGAATGGTCAAAGCACCTCCTAACATCTATCCAGAAAATATATATGTAAAACTACATAACTTGCAGAAAATGTTTAAACTAACTTGAATAATTTTCTTTTAAAGCATTTAAATTCTAACATTATAATTCCGAAATACAGAGTAACCAATTTAAGTGTCAAAAAAGGTTTATTTAAAAAAAATTAGAGAATTATTTTTAACCATGCTAAAAACATGTGTTGTAAATGATCTATTTAAAAAAAAATAAAAGGAAAAAAAAAACTCTTTATTATTTGTACACAATAAAAATGTCTGATGTATAGTTGTCAATATTTTTGGTGCTAAGGTATGCTAAATAAATTTTTATGTGCAAAATTGCAGTTATCATGCAAAAAATTATATAACAGCTGCTTGAAAGAATTAGTGCAAATACAGTACTAAAAATGTGCTTGTTTTTTAAACTGAAATGTTTTTGCAATGAAGTCATTAAATTGACTCGAATGTGCCAGAAAATATGCGTTATCAGTAAACAAAAAATGAATAAATAAATAAGTAACTACATGCAAATTGAAAAACTTTAATTAACCCCAACACCACAAATGGTGGCAAATATACACCAAAAAATTTTACTGTCTAGAGAAGAAAATTTGTACAAGTTTTTACAATTAAAAAACATTTTATAAATAATTTACTGTGCACTGTGTTTCAAACTTTGCAATAATTAATTATAACTTATAAAGTTACAGTTAACTGTCTTAAAAACTGAATTCACTGCTGACCCTTAAAAGCTAATATATTCCTTTTTTTTTTTTTTTTAGTATTTGGCCATTTTTAAACTCAATTATTAAATGATGGAATATTTAAAATATTTGTCATATTGTGAAAAGCATGAATCTGAAATGTTTTTACAACCTTAGAATAATGTTTTTTATTCATTTATTTTTTTTAAATTTTTTATCTCACACTGTTTATTTTTTCACACACAGATGGATCCATGATTATCAAGATGCATGTGTAGACAAGTTGGAACGTTTCATGCGAGGTGAAATGAATGTGAGAAGTGACGGACCCCTCGGACGATACGTCGGTATTGGGGGTGCAGGCACTCCGAGTAATTTCACACATCGAGGGAACCCAATTTACCAACGAAGTTCCAGCAATGATAGTAACAAAGGAAGTACGTGTTCAGACAAAGAAATCAATAGCAATGGAAATCTCGGTGACCTAGTCTCTCATTGTTAATTGTGGCCTGCAATATATGTTTCAGAAGAAAAGGACTTGACATGTTTGCAAGGTAGAAAGCATACATAAGAAATTCATATATATCCTATGTAAAAAAACTTTTTATTTACGATGGAAATTTCTTTTTAAAATAAACTTATGAATCCACAGTGAATTTCTTTTTCTTACAACATAACTTCTTCACTACTAAAGCATAAAGGAATATAGCAAAAAAAAAATATTTTACAGTTTCAAATTGCTTTTTTACAGCCAAAAGTCATAATAAAATAAACAAAATATAAATTGCACTGCCATGGGGCTAATAATTTTTTAAAATTAGGTTTTAAATAGTTAAACGAATTTTAGTTATTTTAACTATGCACACCGGGCAAAATAAATAATTATTGAAAAAACTAAAATTATTACTAAATAGCTATACCAGCATGTTTTTGACTGTATTATTTTAAAATTTTAAGTAAATATAAATATAAAAGCTTCATACAGATCACAGAACTACTAAGTCAAACGAAAAAATATAATTCTCAAAATAACTAAATTATATAATATTTAAAATTACTAAAATTTTCCACCACATAGATTTAGCATCATTTTTTGATAATCACTTCTGTTTCATGTGGAAATTTCACCCAAATAACTTTGATGTTCTGCTTCTATTGGAATCCCCAGCACGTTTAAACCTCCATGAATGTGTCAGTGAGTGTAAAACTATAAATTTTCTTACAGCATGTTTTTAGAAGCTAAGAAGCGAATGTCCATATATGTGGACCAAAGTAATGGAGAGGTTAAAATATACTTTGACACATGTGAATTATTTATTCATTAAAACTCAGAAATTCAATTCTAGCCGAAAACAATAAAAATTTAAGATATATGCATTACCAGGACAGCACTTCATCAGGGGACACACTGTTTGCTAAAACACATCTGTTGTCAGTGTAGAAACCAAAAACTGACAGTGCCCCGAAGCACCATAATGGAAACACAAATAAGAAAAGCAATTAGAAAAATTGAAATGTAAATGCAAAGAAAAATTAATGACAAACAATTACAATTTAAAAGTTCACAGACTAAGACCTAATATAAGAAAACCCACATATAAGAAAAATAAATAAAGTTAGAATAGCAATATTAAAATAAAACATAAATTGCCAAATCATTAAGGAAACTTTAGAAATAAATCTAGTGCTAACCCCTTTTTGAAAATCTTGAAAAATAAAACACAAAAACATTGAATAAGTAAAAATTTAAAAAAGCACTGCCATCTATATGCTATTTTGATTTATTATTTTAAATGTTTTTTACTTATTTTGTCTTTTTCTGAATTTGTAAATTAGTTTCATTCTTTGATTATTTATTTATTACTTTTTTGTTATTGTTAAGAATATTGCTGATTATATAAGATTAGCATTAAAAGTGACATTTTACACATTCAAGTTGAGCTGTAACTTGTAATATATTAGATACATAATAAATTTATTAGATTTAAAATGTGAAATTGGGTGGCTTTAACAGTTTTTCAAAAATAAATAAATCGATAGACAAATAATTCATAATAAAATAAAAAATTCAACAAAAGCAAGAGACGCAACTGTCACACTTTCAAGAGTTCACCCCATATAATTATCAAATTAAATTTTTTAAATACAATGAGTTTCTAAAATAGATATATATAAGAGTTTTAATTTGTCATGTTATTTCGTTAAATTCATAGATTCATTTATCTGAAATTAAAATTATTAATTAGATACAACACTTTGCTGAAAGACTATAATCAATTAAAACTTTTAAGAAATAGAATTTGCTAGCATTAACAATTAATACAAAAAAGCATGTTTCAAAATACAGGATGTTAAATTGTATGTTTACTTGAAAAAAGTTGGTATGTTATTAAAGGTTAAAAGTAGTTACATTCGTTAAAAAAAAATTTTTTTTTTTTACAGTTCAATGTATTTATTCAAAAGAACAAATTTAATGAAGAAGAAAAAGTATAAAATTAAAAGTTTTACGCTAAAGGACATAAGGAAGCATGTAGACTTAAAAATTTGAAAATTACAAATTTTTACAATGAACAGTGTGGGGATAGTAGTTATCGACAATGTCAACCTTCATCTATGAAAAGGTACCCCAACATAAAATCGAGTTAACATGTCTTATATACTAGTGAATTGGAATTGTATTTTTGCCTGACACACTACAGAATTTCCCCACTAGAATTATAGCTGTGATAGGATTTGATGAAAGGATACCACTAGTTGATTCATTGCTGTTTTGTGAGAGGCAGTATTAAGATCCCCATACTTTTGAGTGCTGATAGTGAGAGCTGTATTAAGCTCGTAGTCATGGTCGCTCCAGTGTTACTTTCAGCAGTCTAGTGTATATGTTGTATGTAATCGAGGCTAAGTAGCAACAGCGCGAGGTGGATAATGTCATCACAGTCACAAGTAGCAAGTCAACTGTTCAATGTGGACCATCCAACGAAGTAGGCATGTTCAGATCAAAGTGGGCGTTACTGTCAATATAGGCGTGTTCAGATCACATCTGCATTGCCAATGTGGGAAGAGTCACATCGACAATGTCAACCTTCATCTATGAAAAGGTAGCCCAACATAGAATCGAGTTAACATGTCTTATATACTAGTGAATTGGACAGGGTTGCCACTCAAATCTAGAAAAAAAAATTCCATGTGTTTTCCCTGTACAATATATTAAGAGGAAACAATCAATACTGTGCTCTTGTGTGAGCTATATTGGCCTATCTATATTTATTAGTTTTTAATTGCTGGAAAAACAACTGAACATACTTAAATAATGCTAGAGTAAATGAAATAGTTTAGTATAGCTGAAATATCAATGGTTAAATATCCCATAGATTACGCTTTGAGTGGTCACCATTTTTTAAAATACAAAAATAAGAAACAAATTTCCCTGTATTTTCCCAGTTTGTAAAGAAAAAATCAAAATTTCCCGCATTTTCCCTGTTATTTAAGGTGATTTTTAAATTCCCTGTATTTTCCAGGTTTTCTCTGTTCTCCCTGTGGAGTGGCAACCCTGTTGGAATTGTATTTTTGTAGTAGTAGACACACTACAAATAGTCAAAAAAAAGTTAAATAAGAACGAGAACCTAACATTGAACACCTACAAAATAGTAATAGAGCTGATAAAATGATTTATCACTATGCACATTTTAACTCATTATTTATCATCACAATTATTACATTCTTTTTTTTTTTGTTCTTCTGTTAACAAAACAGGTCATCGGGCTACCGAAACGGGGGTGCCACCCTCTCTGCAGAGGATCAAAATAGTGATGGCATGCCTTCGGATCATCCTCAGGGATGTTTCCTAGACCATCGCCAATAGCCCATTGTTCAGCTCTAGTGCGACATAAATGAACTGCTGTTAACAAAACAATTTCTGAACAATGAACGTTTTTTCAGACAAAAGCTTCAATAAAATAGTTATCAAGAAGTTAATGAAAAATCTCCTATTAAGTTCAACAAGTTATGCTCTCAATAACAAAGTTTTATATAGACTTCCTTTTAAAATAAAACAAGCAACTTAAGAAACCCTTACTACACCCTGGATACCATTAAATCAGGGTTATAATTAAATAAGTTTAACTATATTTCATAATTTTGTGTTGAATTAATAACTTATAACATTTGTATGCGTTTTAATGATTTCATGATGCTTACATTTAGAACAATCTTTTAAACATATTTTAGAAAGAATAATTTCCAGATTACTAAACGTAAGTAAAGTAAGAACAATAATGAAAATTCGTAGACGCAAAAACATGATGAGGCTAAGATGGAAAGATATGAGATCTGTTTTTTTTTTCTTCAAAAAACTAAATCATTGCACAAACAAATTTAAATAAAATGCATTTTAATAACTTCAAAGATCAGTTTTATATACAATTTTTACACACCTATGTATTTGTAGAGAATTTAAGAATTATAACATTTTTCATATCTACTTTGATCTTCAACAGTTTTTAAGCAATGAGTCACAAAATCAACAAATTCAGGTTCCTGCATGGCATCCTCAATACTTGTGTCGGGATTTTGCGAGTAGTTAACCTTAGTCAAAAGTTTTCTTAAAAATGGATTTTCTAAATTTTTCTTTATATTTTCATCCGTTTCTACATAAAAGAATTAAAAAATTATATATATATATATATTTTTTTAAGAAAGATCATAAAAAATTTACATTGACCCACGAAAAAAGAGATTATAAAATGCAAAGTAAGGGGGGGGG
>NC_092208.1:45214260-45216790 GCF_043381705.1 Parasteatoda tepidariorum | reverse complement strand
ATATATATATATATATATATATATATAAAGATTTGTAATATAAAAATTCTGCAAAATTAATTACAATATACCATCTAAAGTAAAATCATGTAAAAATGAATAAGATTTTTAATTGGACAATTAACTATCAAACAAATATTTTTTCAACAGCTATTTTTCTGTTCTAATACACGAAAATGATAAATAATTACAAAAAATAATCAATAATATTAGTTATTTTAAACAGTAGTTGTGGTAATTAAAGAATTAGAAAGATTTCTACATCAGAGCTTTTTAAATTAGTAATTAATTTCAAAATTTTTTTAATGAAACAACAAAGCTTCATTCTAGAGTTTTAAAAAAGTCAAAAACAAGGTTTTAATAACAACTTAAGTAAAACTGAGTCAAATAATTACATATATGTTTATACATCTCAGTAACACCCGAAATTATATATATTATGCAATATTAAAATTTTTCCAATTTACAACAATTTTTTACAATACTGCATTTAACTTAATTAAAAATCTTCAAATAAACTATTAAGTATGTAAGTAAATAAATAGAAATAAAAAACTCCAGAGAGACAAAGCAAATGAATAATTTTGATTACCTAAGAGCCTCAATTTTTCCAGTGGAACAGTGTCTTCTGTTTCATACTCATACCAAATTTCTTTCTCTAAAAAGTAAATGGAAATGTAATATAAGTATAAAATTGCTAACCATATAAGCTACCAATTTAATCTGATTAATACTGGTTTCAGTAACAGTTAATAGATTAATACATTTTAGTAAATAATTTGAAATTAAATATTAATTTCTTTTAGCAGTTAACATCTTTAATTAGCAAACATACAACAAAGCCTCGGTTATCCAAAGTAATTGAAGCCTAGTCCCCCAACTTTTTGCTTTTATGCAAATAACTCTTTTAAATAAATCTTTTTTTTTTGGTCAAGACATTTTGTATTTATGGCATCTTCAATATTAGTCATTGACTTAACTACTAGTTGTTAAATGTTACTTAAATAAGGAATATTTAATAAAAGTTTACTTTTTCTGTTTCAACTGCAAATACAAAGCAATTTTTCACTTTGTTGCATTCACATTAAGTCATGAGTCACCAAATTGGTTGATATCGGCCCCTGTGGGTCGATACGGTATTATTAGGGATTGATCCGATGTACTATGTCGATAAATAAATGTCAATGGCACCCTGTCGCAAAAATCTTACAATAAAGCGATTATTTTAAATTACACATTTTAGATATTAAAAATATGAATATCCCATAATGGATTATCGAAGCCACTTACTTCGTAAGTTAAAAATATAGGCAGACACCTTCAAAATGAAGTTATTAAATAATTAGCTGACTTGAAGGCAAAAATGCTTTTTAATACATAATTAAATTTTGGATGAATTTAAATATTACGCAAAAATATCCAAAACTATGTAATGCACCATTTACCTTTTGCACTACCATTCACATTCCTACAATTAAATCTGGCTTTAGTCATGCAAATTCCATTCCTGCATTGCAAAAAATAAAACGAATGTGGAGCTCTGAGGCGATTTAAGACTGAAGCTAACAAATTTCTAACCAAATTGTTAATTTTGCAAAGCACATTCTTCACGTTGATTTATGCAAAAATTTTATCTTGCGAATATATATAAATCATATAAGAAACAGGTAATTTTTTCTTTTTGTTATCATTTTTTTAACAAAATGGGTTGATAAGAGGGCTATAAAATGTTTCGAGGTCGATGAACAAAGAGTTTTGCACCCCTTACATTAAATCATTAGTATACAGAAATATGTAAGCAGATTTTTAAAAAAAATATTGAATGAAGTTATTAAATTTTATGATTTTTGAGCTTTTAAAGTTTTGTGTGAGGCAAATGGAAGAGAACCTACACATGCATGGGCATGTTTGTAGTAACAAGGAAAAGTTAATTATTTTTATGTTAATTATTTTTAATGGACATGCAAATTAAATTAAATGGATATATTTTGTTATTTTTGCTGATTAGTTAGAGATTTTAACTGAAAGTGATGCGCATTTTCTGGGAAAAAATAGATTTATTGATCCTATGGGTACAAATGGCTAAAATTCTTCAAAATAGTTCCCTATGCATCAATACACTTGCGGAGACGATTCTGCCATGTCTGGAAGGCACCCTGGAACTCCTTGACAGGAATGCCTCTCAGGAACCTTGTAACATGAGCTTGGATGTTCTCCACCGACTCCCAGTGCTTTCCCTTCAGCTCTCTTTTCAGTCGGGGGAGTAAAAAAAAGTCACATGGTGCCAAGTCAGGGCTATAGGGAGGCTGGGGCACCAACTCATCAATTCCAGCAATTCTTCACTGCGGGAAACTCGAACTTCCTTTTGCTCCTTCGTCAACAACTTCAGCATAAGCTTCGCACACACCTTTCGCATTTGCAAATCCTCCGTCACAATCCCATGTACCACACATTTTGACAAGTTTAGGGTGTTAGCGATTACCTGAATGCTTAACCGACTGTCTGACTTCAAAACTTCACGCACATGCTG
>NC_092208.1:45211483-45213702 GCF_043381705.1 Parasteatoda tepidariorum | reverse complement strand
AAAGATTCTTTAGAAAAAAAAAGGGGGGGGGGAATGATGCTGAATTAATTCTAGCTAAAAATAGAAATTTTTGCAATTGTTGTAACATTAGTTTTTATCATATTATAAACACAACAAATAAATTATCCTTACTTTCTTCCGGCTGATTATCAGCTTCTTGTTTGACACATTCTTTCTTTTCTTTGTGAGTCTTAAAACATCCAACAGAGCAACTGAAACAAAATTTATTTTGAAAAACATAAAACAATAAGAGTGTATCAAAATTCTTAAATAAAAAATGAAATGATTTAAAATAAGAAATCATTAGGAAAAGCTAAAACAGTTTGGTAAACAATGAAATTTTATAAAACTTTAAATCAGTTGATCTCACAATGACATTTAATATTTTATATGAAATTATTAATTCTTTGAAACAGCTTTGTTATAGTGATAGCATTTTTATTTCGCCATTTTTTTTAAGATCTTTCATTCAATGTAAATGAGAAAAGGTTGGAGATTTTAAAATAAAAACAACAGATTTTACATCATACTAAAGAATATTTGTCTGTTAACTTTGTGTCAAAAGAAATAAAGCATTTTGCTAAAATGGAAAATAAAGAGGAAATTAGAAGATGATAAAATTGATATTAAAAAACAAATAAGATGTTTTTTTAAAAAAATCTTAAAAAAGATAGTTTTTGTAAATAAGCAAGTAGTGCCTCATACATTCCAAAGCTGAGGCAGTTAAAAATCCATAGCAACATTTCCAAATATATTTTATAACCGTTGTTGAAAAGCCGACCCAAATTCTTTGGTTTACGACTACTAATGTTCAACTCCGTAGCCTAGTAATTTTTAACAATCCAGAAGAAAAGGAAATTCCAGGATCAAGTACTGGGAGATATTTGCCTTAATGGAGGACTTTTTGATGAAATTAACCCACATTTGCGTTACATGGACAGGAAAACCTTCCACGGTTAGTTTGTCCAACACTGAGGATATTTTAGGTCAGCACTATGGTTTGTGTGAGCCGGGTGCAAAATTTATATCAACCAGCTATTGCTAGGATTCAAACCCGGTTCACCTCATTGGTACCTAGCAGGCAAATGATATAGCATTAAAATTTTAATTATTTTAAACAGAATTTAGAAATCATATGTAGAATATAAGCAGCGCTGATTGTTATAAAAAAAAAATCTAAAATATAGTCAGATTTACCTAATTTAACATCTTAAAACCTTATTTAAAAATATTTTTTAATTGAAATATTTTTCCATTAATTCTCTATAATACTAACATGAAATCTCAAATTAAAATTCAAATAATAGCTAAAAAAAGCTTTATATTCAAAGATTACACTTCAAATTAATTATTAAATAAATTATAATTTGAATCTCAAAAAATAGTAACTTTTAAATGTAGTATGTGGTAAAAACAGCTAAAACCTTCAAAAGACTAAAATAAGAATAGAGCAAGAATAAATTTAATTTGAAACATGAATTCTTTTTTAGAAACAAACTCTAAAATTAAAAGTTTTTTTTTAGAGTATCCAACAAACTTATCCAGACAAGTTAAGTGTTTTAGATCCCGTCCACCATTGAATATATGGACATTTATAAAGTTGTCAAAGTATTGTTTCCGACATTTTGTCATAATTTACAGAGCAAATTACATCACCAATTTCAAAAGAAAGAATAACAGAAATATATCAAAGAAATAAATAAAAAATAAAGGCTGTCAATAAAAAGTTTAAAAATTTCAGTTACATTTTATTCAATTGAGTTAAACAAGAAAATGTTTTGGAAAAATCAGTTGTAACAATAGTTAAGATACTTAATGCATATTAGATAAATGTTATTATAATTTATCATAGATCATAAAATTGCTTATGTTAAAATAATACAATACAAATAAATATCTACTCACAATTTCACAATACACTTTGGACACTTGTATTTGGCTCCATTAACATTGCATATTTCACATTTCCCAACAACCATATTTCAAATCAAGATATGCTTCCTGTAAAATGAGCAATAAAAATATGTTAAAATTGATCCAACAAATTATAAAACTGTTAAAAGTATAAGTAAGATTAAATTTGACAAAACAAATTGCCATCTAATATAATAGTCATATGAGTAAAAAAATTATAGATCAACTCACGTTAATTTAAAACTTTAAAAAAAAAAAAAAAAAAAAAAGCAAAAATAATATAATTAAGTTTTATAATAATCTTT
>NC_092208.1:45117103-45210376 GCF_043381705.1 Parasteatoda tepidariorum | reverse complement strand
AAAAGGGAAAATATCGTAGTACATTCCTATGCAACTGAAAAGAGGAGGAGAGGGAAGGGAGAAGGGCTAAAGGCATGAAACTGGTCTCTCCCCAGATGGCGTATTCGAGTGTTGCGATCGCGAATAGCACATTTCAGAGGATTCTCTTAACTCTAGGGCGAACACAGTATACCGAAGAAAAAGATTTCCTTTCTCTCGCCGATCCGAGCCAAAACCTGTCCTAAACAATGATCCCACACTGTTACTTGAATAGCTAACCACGTTACCATAGTCACCACCACGAACTCGTCTGGATTAATCCAGACGAATGGCTAGGGGAGTTCTTACTTTAGACAAACTATGCACGTTTATTTGTTGCCTGATTTATTATATGTGTTTTTAAAAAAATCGTTATAAAATCTTCATTCGCAAACCTGTCATTTCAAGACAAAAAAATCGTCATCTGAATAAAAGAATAAAACACTATACTTATCTTCAGAGCCGGATTATACCTTTCGTAGGCCCTAGGCATAGCCGTTTTTGGGCCCTCCCTCCTTTCCCCACTCCTCCCCTCTTTTCAAAATATATACTAAAATTTTCTTGCATATTTTTTCTTACATTTTTATTAATATGGATATTTTGCGTAGTTTGGAATTCGACAGCATAATACAAGATTTCGTTGAATCCAAAAATCGCTAAAAAGTAATATATTAGATAAGATTCTGCAAAATAATTTATTACCGAAAAATATTATAATTTTATTTGTATCTTCATAATTTTGTGCAAAATACACTTGTTGTTTCTAAAGCTAAATTATTTTTGTCAACAAATTTTTTTCTCCCAAGTTTTTCGTAGGCCCCTGAATTTCGTAGGCCCTAGGCACGTGCCTAGTGTGCCTATAAGTTAATCCGGCCCTTCTTATCTTGTCAACAATAACATCTAAATTTAAACTTAAATAATAAATAGTAAAATGATCTTAATCTCGCTGCTAGAACAAGAGGCTAACACTACCGCATGATGTTGCACAGATTGCATCAAGAACAAAAAACAATAAACTGGTTAAAAGAGGCCAAATCGAGACTACCAAAAAAGCGAGTTCTTTCTAAATCTAGCAATGTCACCTTTTTTAACACTGCATCTATAAATAATTTTAAAAAAATTTCATTTCAAATTCACAGCAGATTTGAGCTCGAAAATTATAAAATTTATTTCTGTTATTAAAAACAATTGGCAATCGAAATGGGCCACAGGTGGGTTTGATTGATTGATTTGTTCATTTACGTCGTACTAGAGCTGCACAATGGGCTATTGGCGACGGTCTGGGAAGCATCCCTGAGGATGATCCGAAGACATGCCATCACAATTTTGATCCTCTGCAGAGGGGATGGCACCTTCGCTTCGGTAGCCCGACGAACTGCACGAGAAGTCGAGCACTTTACGGTAGAACAGTTTAACGATGACCAATACCACACACCCTCGATACTTACGCAGACTGATCCAAGTGGTCACCCACCCGCACACTGACCGCAGTCAGTGGCGTAGAGCAGAACTCTTTACAACAACACTTCGCATGCTTTCAACATTAGCGTGTGGAGATTTATAGAAGAATTCAAACTATTTTACAGTGAAGTGCTCGACTTCGCGAGCAGGTCATTGGTCTACCGAAGCGGGGATGCCATCCCCTCTGCAGAGGATCAAAACACCATCCACAAAATAAATAATTTATTATTATTGTTAAGGAAAGTTTCCACAAACATCTAAATAGGCTATGATATATTTCAATCCAGTCGTTTTCGACAATGATGCCATTTAGTACTGACAATTTATAAAATAAATTTGCTTTTAATTAAGCTTTTTTTTAAAATTGCATAAGTCCCACAGTTTGCTGATTGAAAATAAACGGTTCCCAGTAGAACACCGAAGTCAAGCATCACTGGCTGCGTTCAGTAAGCGGGTGGGTGACCACTTTGATAGCCTGCGTAAGGACCGAGGGTGAGCGGAATCGGTCCTCTGGTGCGTATCTGGTAAAGTATCTACCTACCTTAAATAACATATATGTTAGTCGCATTAAAAGCAAAAATTAAGCCTTTAATGTGACTAACATGTTAAATTTTTCTAACTTTTTTTCAGAAGACTGTGCGTATAGACAGATTATTTTTTCTAATGAGTTTAGTTTTTTTGCTAATTTAAAATTTGTACATTAATTCCCTGGGATAACCAAAACTCAAGTTACTATTAAAATTTAAAGAGAATAATTTACTAATTTAAATCATCGTAATTGTTATTGATCTTAATATTTTTTTCTTGAAGTATTATTTGTAGAGAGTAAGGAAAAGGCCTTATTTTTATTTTAAAAAAATTTATTTTATTTAAAATAATGATAAATTCTATAATATTGAGCTCTAAAGGGTGGTCTAATGTAAACAATAACAAGCGTCCTTAAACCGGAAGAAATTTAGAAAATTTCCGGTGTATCCCTCCACTTTATGTTATAACTACGAGGCGATGTGTGAACAAGCCTAATATTCTATGCAGTTTTGTTATTGTAATTTGGGTTCAAATCTAAACGTAATTGTACCATTCATAAGAGCTTTCAGAAATGTATTGATTCTCAGAAGTCGTAAGACCAAAAAAAAATTTGGAAAGTTAATATCTCATTGTGAATAATTCTTAAGGTTTGCCATGTTTTGTATTTTATCCCTTATTTGGCTACATTTGAATAAAATGTCGTAAAAAATATCTTTTTAAGATAACCTAATTAGAAAATATTCTAATAATCATAATATTAATATGATAATGCTGAAGTTTAAAGGGTGAAAGAAAGAACTCGGTACATGTGAAATACTGCAAAAGATATGATGCAATAATATGATGGCGCGTTTTTTCAATCTGCGGCGTAAAAATATATCGTAAGCAGTAACCCGGAAGTCTTGAAAGAGCAATTTAGGGAACGCTGCAAGCTCCATACCGCCTATATTTCCGGGTTACTGTCTCCGGTGAATTTTGAAGCTATTTGGCTCACAACGTGATCGTCGTGCTTTGAGATTCTTGCAAATGTGGCATTTGATTACTTATTGCTTGCGTTTACAATGCTGACAATACTTGTGCTTACAATGCTAAAGGTGCTAACACTAAAGTAATTACTTTAGATGTAATTTAGATAGTAATTCTTTACCATCTTAAGATGGTGCACAGCTTATAACAAGAACAAACAGTAATAAACAAATGGAAAGAGGTCATATCAGGACTGCCAAAAAAGCGAGTTATTCAAAATCTAGCAGCCATGCCACCATTTTTAACAATGGATGGTGTTTTCAATAGAAATGTAAACAATAACAATCTCGAGCTCGGGACCTACTCTAGTTCCGGTTAAAAAGTTTGCAGCTGCTTACTACATGTTATTCTGATAGGCGATGTTTTCAAACGGATAATTTTGTTTTCAGTAAAAGAAATAAATTAGATAATTTCTGCTCTCAAATCTGCCGTCTTTCATAAGATATTAATGTTATTATGTAATTCTGGGGAGTTTGGAGTGAAAATGTGTTTTAGTTATTTTGTTATTTATTATTAAAAAAGGTGACATGGTTGCTAGACTTTGAATAAGTCGCTTTTTTGGCAGTCTTGATTTGGCCTCTTTCCATTTGTTTATTACAGTTTGTTCGTGTTGCAAGCTGTGCACCATCTTACGTTAGTGTTAACACTTTTAGTATTGTAAACACAAGTATTGTTAGCATTGTAAACATAAGTAACAAGTAATCAAATACATTGTTTGCAAGAATCTCAAAACACAATGATGCCAAATGGCTTTAAAATACAACTGAAACAGTAACCCGGAAATTTAGGCAGTCCCGAGCTTGCAGCGTTCCCTAGTGTAGGAAACACCATCCATATATCTATAAATAACTAAAACAAATTTTCACTTCAAACTCACCAGAATTACATAATAGCATTAATATCTTATGAAATGCAGCAGATTTGAGCTCAGATATTATCTAATTTATTTCTTTTATTGAAAACAAAATTATCCGTTTGAAAATATCGCCTCGCAGAATAAGCTGTGGTAAGCAGTTGCAAACTTTCCATCCGGAACTAGAGCAGGTATAGAACTCAGGATTGTTATTGCTTACATTTATATTGAAAACACCATTCATCGTAAACATTGATTTGTTTAGCATAGCAATAAACTTATCGGTATGTTAAGCAAATGAATGCTAATCAAATTAACAATGTAAAAATAAAGATTTACTTCATATGCACATACGTATACATATGACAAACTCATACGTATCTGTTTATAAGTAAAAATTCCTTTTAGTCTGATATAAATTTCTATAAACGTAATTTGTTCTCAAAATGCAAATAATAAATAATGGACTGTATACAATTTCAACGTAAAAAATGGTTAATATTACATAAATAATTAAGATTTTTAGTCATTGCAAGCTTTGAAATTGACTTTTGTTTTTCAATTAACTTGCAGACAGCAGTAGAATTTTCTAAAATTGAAAACTTTAATCAAAAAATTTTAGTAACTTTACTTCTGCATTTTTTGAAACAAAAAGAAAACAAGAATAGAAAGTTTTTTTCATTGTATTAAATTAAAAAAAAAAGACAATATTCTTTATGCAATATTAAAATATATCATAAATACTAAATTATAAACACATAAAAATATTTAATTTAAAAAGATTTTCATAATTTTTATCAAAATTCAATTAAAAGTATATACTAAAATATATTATTCAATAAATTTGAAAAAAAAAGCTCTATCAATGCAAAATAAGTGTTTAGTATTTGGTTTATAAGTTGGAAAAAGTGCGAAACCTCCCGTGTCACCGCTTGAGATTGAACCACAACCTCTAGGTTTGTAGACTTTAATTTAATTAACTTAAAATTTCTTTCATTATTTGAAAAAAAAATTGCATTTTAAGAAAGGACTTACCAGAATACATCTTAGAATTATCAGTTCAAATATTATTTTCTTACTATTTAAATGAAGAAACAAAAGAGTACGAGCCTTAAATTGCCACGTTGAGAATAGGGAAATTTCGTGAAAGCTAGTAGGACTACGCGAATCACTAGCGCCACAACCACACATGCGTGTGCGTAGAGATGAGTTAAGCATGGAAAACCGAAAAAAATTGATGTCCATTGTAAGCGAGAAGCTAAATGCACTTTAAACTATATAGCTTCGTTTATCGTCGCTCATTACCTTCTGTCCATATGATTTGTTTTGGGCATAGTTTGGTGTTTTACTTTTTCATTCGTTGTTAACTATAGATTTCCTGTTTTTATTTAAGTACTTCAAAAACATTCTGAAGAAAGTTGGAAATCATGGATAAAGATAAATTCCTTCAGAATCTGAAATCGGCAAACATGTTGCGCCAAAACAGCAATGTTTCATATTGTAAGTTAATGGAATCAGGAGTTGAACTTCCTTCTCATGTTTCTAATCGTCTACCAAATGCTTATCTTGTAATTAAATGTTTGGAGGCTGATTTTTTTGAAGCAATCCAACATTTAAATAAACAAGATGTTATTGGACTTTCTCTGGAAGGCTGTGATATTGGACGCTCTGGTTCTTTGGAATGGTTAAATATCTCTTCTTCCACGTGTACATATTTGTTTTATGTAGCAAGTCTAGGAGGTGATGCTTTTGATAAAGGGTTGAAAATGCTTCTGGAGAACAAAAGAATTGTAAAAGTTATACATGATTGTCGGAGAGCTTCAGATTGCTTTTATCATCAATACAACACAAAGCCCTCTAATGTTTTCGACACACAAGTTGCTGATTTTGTTGTAAACGCTATAAAGAAAAAAGCTGAGTCAATCACTAACAAAGTTAATTCTTTAAATTATTGTTTAAACTTATACTTAAACGTGCCAAAAGAATATCTCTGTAAGCATTTTAATTCTTCTCTGAAGCTTAGTTCTCTTCCATTAAACCCTAATTTGTTGCAGTTTCTCATAAAGAATGTGATTTATTTGAGAATGTTGAAGCAAGAGCTGGATATCATTCTACGGATGCCTTTCCGTAGATGCATTGATGTGTATTTAAATGTTATTCTTAAAAAGGACGATCATGAGTTGCAGTTATATCCTACTGATTTTAAACTACTTCCTCCTGAACTGGTGATGGAAAATATGCAAATATTTAAGTTCACCGATAAATTAAAACCGGCCGATTCTTCAAAACCACAGAATAACGAAGATCCGTTCGCTAGATATGAAAGAGACTGTAGAAAGTATCAGCAAAAGTATGGGTATGGAAAATATGCAGCTGATAAGGAGCTTGAAATCGATGATAATTGTGAAAATGTTGATAGTGGTTGGAGCTATTCTAATAGAAATGAGATAATTCAATTTTTGTTAGATAAAATGTTTTCTGGTGACAATTGTGATAGAAGTGTTATTTCTATGTCACCGTTTGAGAATTTATCTGATCGAGATGATTGTTCTGTAACATTGGAGAGGGATATGTGTAATACGAACTTTGAACATGATTTCAAGCATGAAAGTAAAGCTGCGTCAGTTCCAAATTTTACTTCTAAGAGTTCTTATCTATCTGAAACTAAACTGTCTCCATCATCAAAGTCTTTAAAATCTCCTGAAAAATTTGCTCAGCCGTTTGAAAACCTTAGTTCATCCAGTGATGGCTCAAGGTCTCAAGATCTTAATACACCTGTAGTAGATAATAATTTATCTAATGTTCTTGCATTTCCCAATACCATTAAACCTTCAAGTCTCAACGCTACAGAATCACTATCATCTGGTTCCTCATTTTCCAAAAAGTCTCAAGTTTACAAGAAGTTAGCTGAACAGAGACATTTGTTAACCAACCAAAAGCAGCTGTCTAGTAAATCTGCATTTTTAGGGAAAGATTCTATCGGTGTTGAAAAGTTACTTTTTTCTAAAAAGAATTCAAATGATGGAAAAGATTCAGTTTGTGATAATTCTTCATTGTCTGGCAAGTCTCAAGTTTACAAGAAGTTTGCTGAAGAGAAATGCCTGTTATCAAGCCAAGAGCATGTGCTTAGTAAATCTGCAATTTCTGGCAAGGATTCTATGAACATTATGCATTCTGCTGGAGGAATGTCCAATTTTGTAAAAGAATCTCTTTCTGATGATTCATCAGATATTTCTTCCTTGTCTAGAAAGTCTCAACTTACTTATAAATTGTTTGCTGAACAAAAACGTTTGTTGAATCATCAAGCACGGTTGTCCAATGTATCGATAATAAATCCTGATAAAGGTCCGATTTGTGCTGAAGGAAATTCATTACCTAATTCAAATATTCAACCGTCTGTACCGTTAAAAGAAGCGAGTCAAAGTGCTTACAGAGAAGATAATTCTTCCAAAAGTAGTTTTGGTTCTATAAATGGATCTTCAGATTTTCTTAAAGATAAAGATTCTTTAAAAATTAAGTCCTTTGATGAAATAGATGATATTTCCTGTGATCTTGATAGTTTAAATTCATGCCAAGTTGATGAGAACAATCTTCCGACCTGTGTTCAGGATGAAGATCCTTGGGCAAGATTACGAGATGCTTTTTCAGAGCTTGGGCCTGCCAGATATAGCTCCGAAAAAGTTGTCTTTGTACCTGCAGGAATGCAGTATTGAGATTTTCCTTCTGTTTGTTTTTGTTAATTAATAACAAACTGAATTTAGGGATTCACTGTTACCTATTTTTGTGGAAGTCCTGAAATAATTGAATTTATAGGAAGGAGCTTAGTTTTTTTTAAATCTTAATTAGGTTCAATACTTATTTCATTTTTAAAGCTGGTTTGATTGGTTAAATTGAAAGCAAGTGAGCTTATTATATTTTTAGACCTCTTCAATTGTTATTTCGCCAGCGTTATTAGTTTTTTTTTAATTTATTCATTTCACCATTGTACTTAAATGTGAACTAAGTATTTAACATCTGTGTATATATATATATAATGTTTACTACATTTGTAGTATTATTAAAAACATATCTGATTTGAATGTACAATTTGTAAATTATTTTTTGTAGCTGATATTGTAAAAAGAAAATCCCTATATTATTTAATTTGTATATTGTTAAAATGAAACTAAAAAAAATAGTTATTTTTTGAATTAATAAAAGTTGTTTCTCAAATTCGCCTTATTTTATGTAGTTTTTATCATAAGTGCATTATTAAGCTTCATGGGGTTCTGTTTCGCTTACAAAATTCTCCTTTTGATTTCATTAAAATCTATGGGTAAAGTCAGTTTACTTCTTAATCTTATCACTTTATCAGAATAACATTTAAAATTAAGGGTTAATTGTCAACAAATCTGGTGTTTTTCTAATGATATTTTAATAGTTTTTTTTTTTACCAAGCAAGCTTATATATAGAATATAGTTTACATCACTTTGTGAATGTAGCTAAATGTTAAACATTTAATCTCTCATCGATTCTCTTCAACTTTAATGTGTGATATGTTTATTGTAAAATATTGCTTACTAATGAAGGGTTGCCAACTTTCTGCATTTTATGGATAAATTTCTTCTAGTGATAATGAAATTTAATTTTTAATGTTTGATTCTTTGTTTAAAGTCATTTCCAGTTCTCTTGTGGTGTATATGTTTTCATTGTCTATTAATTTTCAATTAAATATATCGCAAAGTTGTAATGGGCAGCTCTGCTAGTCTAATATAGTATTACATTTTAATAAAAATACTGCTTTTAGTTTTAAGCCTTTAATTTGTAATATTTTAATCAAAATTTTTTTAAAAAAAGTTATAACTTATAATAAAAAATTTAAGAGGATTGCTTTTAAATTAAGGCCTTAATATATAGTAGATAAATAATATTTTTTATAAATTTTATGCTGATGACACCCAGAAAAATCTGAATATTCTTGTAGCATTTAAGAATGCATAGATGCAAAACTGTTTTAAGTCAGTATATTGTATTTTATAGAGATTCAGTTCAGTTGTGATTATTCGCTTTTAATTTAAAGTAATCACAATGAACACAAGTCAAAACTAAGTAAAAGACCAATTTAGTAAGCCCAAATGAAGAGGTTAAAAAAGCAGATAATTTAAAGAATGCAGTGGCTGTTTTTGATACACTTATATGAATTTTCAGAGCCCGTTAATATGTGTAAAGCAACACTTCCCAATCCATTGGCCACAATTTTTCATAACGATTTAGTTGTAGTGAACATCTGGCATTACTCAGAAGCTCTCAGTGGTTTGTCGCCAACAAGGCAAACATGGAATATTATGATTGAATATCTTATTACGTAAAATAGTAATGTGTCAGCATATATTATTATAGAACAGATTAATTTCTTAATCACGTTTCAACTAAGAAATGAGATATCAAGCTGATGATGATGTTAAGTAGGAAATATATAAACAGGGAAACCTCAAGGAAAGACCACCTCTGTGTGAGCGACCATTTTTGGGAGGCACAGAATGTTTTTCTATAGACTTTGTGTTGAAGAAAACCTTTAAGAGAGACCATCGAAACCTCCCCCAGTGACAAGGCAAACCTCTCCACCAGATACGGAAAAAATATTAACAAAATAAATAAGAAGATTAAAAAGTATTCAAATTGTTTGTGTGAGGTTTTTATTTGCAAAATAAAGAAAAGGCCAAATAAGGAATCACAAAAAAATATCAAATCAAAAAATATTAACAAAACAAATAAGTAGATTAAAAGGTATTCAGAATATTTGTATGAGGCTTTTATTTGCGAAATACTAAATGCAGAAAAGGTCAAATAAGGAAACGCGAAAAAATATCAAAACAAATAAGTAGATTAAAGTATATTCAAAATATTTGCGTGATACTTTTATTTAGAGTCCTTAGACGATATCTGAAAGAGATCAACAATCTCACATTGCAGTCAGAGTACACTAAAGATGATCCTATCAATGATTTATTCTTAGAGTTAAATTTTAAAAGAAAGTATTTTTTTTTCGAAAAACAAGTATCTTAAACAAAGAAACCTCTTCTCATTTTCTAAAGCTAACTAATTTTTCTGATATAAATTAAATACAAACTTAAATATAATTGTTTATTTATTTAAAATAATTCAATAATTGGTACATTCGTTTTTACACATAACAGTAGGGATAATTTTTATTGACACTAAATTTTATTAATCGATCCGGTTTTCATGATGTTAACACAAGTGGCACTTCTGCACCAAGAAAATGACACTGACTTCAACTAAAATCGTTAGCAAAATATCATGTACCTTCGATAACATTTTGAAGTCAATGGAGGTAACCCCTAAGAATGACCAAACTTCCACTATTTTGTTTACGGTCCCCTTTAAAAATATTGCTAAACCATTATTGACACCAATGATGCCTCATTGTGGTAATAGGTAACTAATATAGGTATTGTAGAAGTATTTTTAATAACCATTGAGACAGAACAGTATTGCAATGAAGGTAAATCAAAGGTTTCGCCAGAGTAAAGTCTTATATTTTTTGAACTTATAAAAATATATCAATATTTAATCAGTGAATAAAGCGATCTGAAAGCAGTTCCAAGGATTGGTGAGTACAAGCTAGGGTAGATCCCCCTAATATATATATATATAATCTCATCATACCTATGTAATAGGTGCCTGTCATTATAATTTCTCTAACATACTTCTAAAAACGAAATCCGAAACTGTGTTCCTACATTGGCTTCATGGTCCTATAATCAAAGTTTATAAAGGAAATTTCTAGAAGATAGAATAAGGATACATATACGAGGGTTGTCCATAAAATAAGGTTCCCAACGAATTTTCACAATGAAAAACATGTTTATTGGCATTGAATAATACATGCTTGGAAAGCTTAGACTTCACTCTTTTTTTCGGCATAATCGCAATTTAAATCAATGCATTTTTACATGCGGTGTACCATCTTCTTTATGCCTGAGTCGTAGAACTCTGCCGCCGCTCCGCGAAGATAGCTTAAAACAGACAGAATTAGCTTAAACTTCTTCGCCTTTGGCGAGCCTGGATGCTTCCATTAACGCAATTGTTCTTTTGTTTCCGGCGTCATGTAGTGGACCCAGGTCTCGTCCCCAGTAACAACAGAGTCCAAAAATTCCTTGCCATCGGTTTCGTAGGCATGAAGAAATTCGCAGGCGGCTTCCACACGTTGCCGTTTGTTGTCATCCGTCCGCATTTTCGGGACCCACCTTGCCATATCCTAAGCGGTCTCTCAAAATGTTGTGAATGCAGGACTTACTGACAACAGGGATCATCTCGCTGAGGTCCCGAACCTTCACCCTTCGATCTTTCAGTATTGCTTCTTCCAATTTCGCAATCGCTTCGTCCGAAAACGATGGCCGGCCAGAACGTTGTTCGTCATGGGCGTCTGTAAGTCCGTTTTTGAATTCTCTGCACCATTTGCGCACATGTTGCACACTCATACACTCTTCCCCGTACGCTTCACAGAGTTGGGAATGAATGACCACCGGAGGAACGTTTTTTGCACTAAAAAACAAATCACAGAGTGTAATTCGCGCCTGGCGTGAGAAACAAATGGAAGCTCCATCTTTCACAGCTACTAAGACAAGAATTAAAGTTGTAGATACCTCGCAGGGGCGAGAACTGGGTAAAAGGGAGCCAAGTTACACGCCAGTCTCAACAAATCCCGCTTAACAGCGTTCCTAGCGTCCGCAGCTCCTTGGGAACCTTATTTTATGGACAACCCTCGTAGTAGGCATTAGTAATAAATCATGGTATATTTTATGCTCATATGAGTTTTACTTAATGAATAAATTATATATATTTCATTAATTTAATCAGCATTTATACAAGCTCGTTAAAATGTAAAATTAGGTACTTGAAATATTTAAAAAATCAAAGTTAAATGAAAATTTATCATATTTTTCATTGATTCAAAGTAAAAAAGTTTATCCTTTTTTTTTGCACACATATATAATTTATTAATTAAAATAATGCAAATGAACATACCTTGTTTGGTAAATATGTTATGCAAGCAAATATATTTTAGTGCTCTGAGAAATTTTCTGTTTTACCTTTGAAGCAAATTATAATAATGACTGCTTAACATATATTTTATAAACAATCATTTTAATATCAACATCTTTATGAAATAGATTAAACATTCAGAAAAAATTAGTCTTTCACAAAAGCATTTTTATTTATTTATCTCTTGGTTGGTAATCAAGCAATTTTTCAGTACATTCTATTTATAACCTTATATTTACATTATATAAATACTTATATATATAGGAATTAATTTTGAAATATACTTATACCACATAATTTAAATCTGGTTTTCAGCAAACCTTAATTGATTTTTTGAATTTTTAATATTAATGGTATTAGCAGCTAATTATAATATTTACCCATTGTAAGAAAATTTTTATCCTATACTCAATTGAGGAGACAGAATTTCAATATTAGAGAAATACTTGATTATACTTTTGGTAAAAAAATTAAGCTATTTTTTCAAACAATATTATTTATTGATGAAAATTACAAAGATTAGGAATATTTTTGCATAGTAATCTATGCCAAAATAATGATTCACAGGCAGCAGGAAACTAAAAAAATCACAGAAAAGTACTAATTCGCCGATTGTTGTTGATATAGGAAGATCCCTTAAAAGTTATTGAAAGCATCAGTTTTAAGAGTTACTTGCATTACATCAACTGACTGAGCATTTAGGATGGCAAGACATTTTACTTAAATTTTTTTCTTGCTGGTTATTCAATTAGAAAATTCAGTAAAATTTTTCCTTCCACCACTCAGTTAAAGAAGTGATTAACAATCAAATGAATTGTTCAAAGTAAGCGATAAATATGCTTATGTGATAAATATGCTGCTTATAAGTGAAAAATTTGTAGAAATAATACTTTACTGAAATCCCATTATTATTATCAAATGAAATTTTGTTCTAAAAATATCTTTCTCATTAATACTCCTAAAAATTAATTATAGTAGTATGAAATGTATCATTTATTTTTCTTAACTTGAATCACATTTTTTTCTTAGCTTCAATCACAATCAAAAAAGAAAATCATAAGTGCTTTTTTTTTAAAGTTTCAATATAATATTAAATTTTCTTTTCAAAAAGACAGATTTAATAAAATATGACAAACAATACTAACCAAGATAATGAAATCAGGGGTCTGTCCAGGGTAAATTTGCAACTGTTTAGAGGTACCTTCACAAATTCAACTTAAGGAAAAATGGTAGTTTTACAAAATGCTTTTAAAAAAGCCAGTTCTAAGATTCTTTTCTTATCCCCACCTCTTAAAATTTTGTTTTTGTATACCCGTAAGAAACAATAAATCCAGAGATAATTCCACATATACAATTAGGTAACGCGTGCTTGGTCAGATAGTGCGTTATGGTAAGTCTAACTGGTCCCTTACGCCATACTAAAGCCTTCTATTCTTTTTTTTTTTCTCTTCAAATTAAACGATGAGACGCTGCCTCTTTAAACTTTGCAGGGCATTTAACATTGTTCTAAATTTATGTTAACAGACCTTTATTTTTTTTAAAGAAACATTTTATTATCTGTGAAATTTTTTTTTTCTATATGACTCCATGGGAAATGTTCTCATAATGAAACGCAAGTACTGTTAAATGCTTTTTTTTAAAAAAAAAATTCAAGTTGTAATTTAACAAAGGTCAATGATTTTTAAATTTGGATACAATTTTAAGCCCAAAATTTTACAATAGCAAAGTTATTGTTGCACATATGGGGAAAAATATATAAAAATTTACCATTCATAAATAATTTTTATTTGTAGTGACAATATTTGAAAATGTTTTCTCACTTTACCATATTTTTGTGTTGATTTTTTAATATAATTTACACAAATTATGTCTAATATTTCACAAAATAGGTACCTCTCATAAAACCTTAGACAGACCCCTGATGAATTAACATTTAATGTTATAAATATTTTTTATGTATGAAATTTAGAGTAAGTGTATAATAGTTTGCTATTTATGTGATTTAAGCTTTGCACTATGGTATTTGATGGATGACCATTGCATAAAGGAATAATTTTATTATAAATATTACATAAGGCTTAGTTCTCTAGAAAATAAAAACAGTTTTAGAGAAAAGTATATATTAAAACATTGAAATTTCTAACATACTCTTGTTAGTGATTCAAATCTAATTATTAGATAATCAATGTGCTGAATCTTGGGTAAACCAAATAATTTGATCGAGTTATTCATAGTAAATAAACCAATTACTTATAAAATAAAATGTAGTGTAAATTTTACAATACATAAAAACTGACTTAATACTTCAAATTAGAAATGACTGAATATCAATGAATTTCTAATTAAGTATCCTGGTAACAACAAACTTTATAAATGAAACTGTCGGATGATTATTAAATGATATTTTACATAAATTTTTTAACAATATAAACAATGACTAATTAGGAATGTTAATTATTTACTCAAAAACACTCTTAAAACTTTGTTAGACAGTGATTTTATAGACATCCAATTTAATTAATAATCTGATTAAAAAAGTAATTGATTTACAATTCTAATTACATTAGCTAGAATCAGAGTTCTAGCAAAGTGCTATTTCAAATTCATATAAATTGTTTTTAAAGTACAGTATACTCTTAATATCTCGAAGTTCAACGGATATTCAAGGATTTTTAAGATAGTGGATTTTTGCGATAGCAAGTTCAGCTATATATTGTACATAAAAGAAAAACATATTTCAAAATAGTACTTTAAGAAGTAGAGTCGCAATACATAAGACTAACTACTAATAATTCTGTATGAAATGATAATAGACTAAAAGTCTAAATGTAACAATAATTTATAAAAGTAAACAAAACAAAAGTTAACAAAAAAATAATTAAGTAACAAATATTAATACATAAAACAAGAAACAAAATATTAATAGTAAAGGAATTTGTTTACAATTAAATTGCACTGTGATCTTTCTAAAACAATTAAATTTTCCATAAAGGAAAATATTTAGCATCATAAGGTTTTGAGAAGAAACTCTTCGACATAAAAATTCAAATTAGCATTAGGTGGTCATGCAATGTCAAGGAGAAAAATATTTTTTTGACGTTACAAGGTTTACGAGATATAGAAGCATCGAGAGTATACTGTATGTCACCCATATTTACATGTCTAACAAAATTTTAATAAAGATTAAATTATCCAGAAATAGTTGCAAAATAACTTTAATAAATTGAATCTTTGTCAAACTATTGATTATGAGTATTCTTTATTATGTAGTTATTATAGCACCGACATCACCATGATTCAAATAATGATGATCACGATCATTAGGATTAAAAAACGATTTTTCACATAGATCACATGGATACTGTTTTTCAATAACACAAGTAGTATAATGCTTTTGTAAATCTTCAAAGTCCTCGTAAGCTTTTCCACAAATTTCACACAAATGTACTTTTTCTTCCGTAGTTTGAGTATGAGTAGCTGTATGTCGTTTTAATAAACTCTTGGAAGTGAAACTTTTAGGACATACAGTACAGGAATAAGGTTTTTCTCCACTGTGAGTCACATAATGCTGTTTTAAATGTCCCTCTTGAGTAAAACCTTTACTACAAACATCACAAGTGTATGGCTTTTGACCTGAATGCGTAAGGTAATGCCTCTGTAGTGTTGCATTATTAGCAAAACCTTTATCACAAATATCACATATATGAGGTATCTCAGCATTGTGGGCAATATAATGTTCCCTTAAATGACTCTCTTGAATAAATCCTTTACTACAAATTTCACATACATGAGGTTTTTCTCCTGTATGCAAAAGCATGTGTCTTCGAAGGGCACTTTTGTATGTGAAACCTCTATTACATGTTTCACATGTATATGGCTTTACACCTGAATGAATTGAATAATGCTCTTTTAAATGATGTTCTTGAATAAATCCTTTGTTACAGTATTCGCAGGTATAAGGCTTTTCACCTGTATGAATCAAATAATGCCGATCTAATGTGGATTTATTAGTAAATCCACGATTGCAAACTGAACAAACATGTGGTCTCTCACCAGTATGAATCAAGTAATGTCGAGCTAAAAGTGTTTTATTTTTGAATCCTTTATGACAGATATCGCATTGATGTGGTTTACCATTAGTATGCGTAAGGTAATGACATTTAAATTTTATTTCTTCTAAGCAATCTAATCCACACTTAGGACATACAAATGGTTTTTCGCCAGTATGAACTTTACGATGATCAGCCAAATCTTCATCAGTCATAAACCCTTCTTGGCATATATCACAAAGATATGGTTCTTCTCCAGTGTGAATAAGATAATGCTCAACCAAATACTTTTTCCTAGTGAAACCTTTAGAGCACACAGTACATACATGTGGCTTTTCACCCGTATGGCTTAACAGGTGCTGTTGAAGGTTATATTTCTTGGAAAAAACTTTATTACAGTAATCACAGTTGAATGTTTTAGGCGGATTGTGAGACGATTTATGTTTTCTGAGTTCGTTTTTTGCTTCAAAAGTTTCTCCACATATATCACAAAAGAAATAACCATGATGGTTCGCAAATTGTGGCGTAATCCCTATGTTGCTGATGTCGTAAACCATCATCTGTATTCCCTCTCCATCAGAAGCCATCAATGCATCTTCTATGTTCATAGCGAATAAAAGATTTGGAAAAAACGATTATCCACTATAAACAGTTTCAAATGTTTCGCCTTTCAATATTACTTAATAACAACACAAAACATGGCGGTTTTAGAGGAGTTGAGAGAATAGTAAATGTTGTTGCCAATTTATATTTCTGATATTTCCAGCATAAAAACAACTAATCAAGTGAAAATATAGACATTAGCGCCACTTTATATTTGCTTTCTTTGGGTTTTTCGCTTTCAACTAATGCTTTGCTTTTTTAAAATTATGCGATTTTCTATTTCTGAAGTATAATTTTATTTTAGAATACAAGAAACTTGAATTTACAATGAAAGATTTGAATTTATTTTTATTTTCACCTCAGTGTTCAAGTGTTCTCTCTTTATTGTTTACATTAATCTATGTTTCTAATGTTTGGGCACGTGCTTCTTGTTTCAGTTTTTTCAACTTTTTACATTTTTAGTTTTGTTATCTAATCTGCTTAACACAAAGAGAGTGTGTCATAAAATGATAACATTCGAAATAAAAGTTAATGAGAAACTTTAATTGTCCTCTTTTTTAATTAGTCAGTGGTCAATTGCTAATGAAAATTTTAGGTTAAATTTTCAATAGTTTAATTTAATAAATATGACATCTTCAAAAATGAAAACAATTTTTCTTAGTTTATTTGAATATTATACACCAAAAATCGTATTGATTAAAAACAAGAAAGTAGGTGTATTAAACCGAGTTGTACAGTTATCCATAATAAGTTATATAATAGGGTAAGTGCACTTTCTTGCACTGTTTTTGTTGAAAATGAGGAATTATAATTCTGTGATGGAAAAAAAATTTTAATAAAATTATTTACTCCTAAATTTTTTCGTCTGTTAAGGCTTAAATGACAAGAACTATCAAAATATTTTGTTGTAAAAATTAATGTGGTTTTCATCACTATGATCTGTGATTTTAATCCAAGCTTAAAACTTTTACTTAGTTTTAAATTTACTTAAAATATGTTTTTATGTATGAATCAAAGATACAATACAATAACTTGTCGAATTTTTTTGTGTTTAAGATTCGGAAATGTTTATTTTATATGTTTATTATTATATTCAATACTAATATTAATAATTAATAAATGATATAATTTAGCTGTGCTCTTATAAATTAAGGTTTTTAATAATTTTTTTAAGTATATGATTAAGAAATGTATATTTTTAATATAGTTGTAACAGCATATGAAGGGACACGCAGTATTGATCTATTGATATCAAGATATTTTGTCAACAATTAGGATATTAATAATTTTTTCAATTATGATATTGAGTGTTTTTGTTAGGTTTTAGTAGAGGCAGAATAGAATATTTTTAACAGGCTTTAGATAAATTCTAAACAATATTTAAAGATTAATATCTTCTTAAGTATAAATAACTTACCACATGTTTCCCTTTCTATCTTAGTAAAATAATGTATATGGGAAAAATATACCCTTATTCTAATAACTTATATAATATCTCTTTTTCTTCCTAAAAGCACAGTCGCAATTAGTAAAAATACAAGGTTTTGTTTGGTTTTCTTATTAAGCAGTTTAGAAGCTTTAATGTTGGGACTGCAACCTGTTTGTCTCATAAACCATGAGCATCGTTGGCGGTGGGGATATATGTTCCCACTAATAATTTGATATCTCTTAAAGTTCTTCTCAATATTTCAGACAAATAAAAAAAAAATTTCATTCGCATTTTTTTTTTTAGATCAACTAAATTAAAAATGAAGGAGAGTTAAAAATATTTAACCTTTCTATATATGTAAGAAAATTTTTTCTTAAGTTGAAGAACTATTATGACTGTATTTTAATTCTATCTCCATTAAATATTGGACCCTCTGGACTTACGCTCCATAAGTTAACTACTTTTGACATATATTTTTTACTTCATTAAGAATTATAAAATGTTTTGTTTATGCAGGTTGGTTCTGAAATAAGTATTAAAAAAATATTAATTTTAAGAACTCTATGACAGATACAAATTTGTAGATAGTGATGTGTTTTAATAAATTAGTCGACAAAAATGAAATTTTTTCAATTTTAAATCAGCATAGTTGGTTTTAAGATGATTTTAAACAGTTTTAGGGTAATGTATTGAAAGTATTTGTAATTGATTTTTAAGTATTCATAATTGATTTATTTAGAATCAGTGCTGAAGCAAGCAGTTATCTAAAAGAAATTATGATAATATACCTTATAGGTTTCTTGTAGTGATTAGTTTACAGACAGGGATACTCTTTTAATCTAGTAGTATTCCTATTTTTCGGTAATTTTCCAACATTTTAAATTTGCTAAAATATGTAGTGACTTATAATGTTAATTTATTAAGTAATGTATTAACTTTTTTATTTATGTAATTGAATAATATCAAATCCAAGTAAACAATTTGAGAGATTGCTTTTTTATATCATAATTTATTATTATTTTTCTTTTCAGCTATGCAATAATTTGGAATAAAGGATATCAAGATTTCAGTACTATTGAAAGTTCTGTTACAACCAAAGTTAAAGGTGTAATTTACACAAATTTTAGCGATGATGAATTTAATCCTTTAGTTCCTAATACAAATGTTTATCGTCGACTCTGGGATACAGCAGATTATGTTGTTCCTGCTTCTGTAAGAAAGTTTTAAATTTCTTTTAGCTCTAAATTATTTAAAATTTTACAAAAATTTGTAATTATTTATTTTTTTAACATTACAGTTATAGTTAGTTGATTCTTTAATCAATTCAAATTCATAAGTATTTAAGTTGTTTTGAATTTGAATTAACACAACTTGGAATTTTGTGAAAAAAATTAATTTAACGCTATATAGGGTATCCCGTTAATGTTGCAACAGACTTCTAAAGGAAGTGGGGCACATCATAAAGATTAAAAATTACCTAGGAAATCATGATCGTAAATAATGTCGCTAAAAGCACTTTCCTAGCATGAACAATTATATTGTGTGCCTTTAAACTGCAGGTACTTTTGAAATACAGGTGCAGGTGAAATAGGTTTAGTATTATCCGTTTTTGTAATTGAATGATTTGACAACTAACTGGACAAGCTCGCCTAATCATTAAATTACCATAAAACAGCATTTCTGGGATGACAGCTGATTCTTTTTAAGAGATTGCAGCTTATTTTTACTAAAAGGGCAAGGAGATCGCATTTATAGGGATCAAAGGGCAGACGAGGCGGTTTTGACTATGACTAATAAACTTTTGAGATAGCTATGTTATATGTAAGAGAATACAATATTAAACAATTTGTTTAAATAGTTATCTTTATAAAAGTGAAAAATTCTTTAAAATTTACTAAAAATTAATAAATTTTAAAATTTATGTTATTTTGCTCAGAGTCTTAATATTGTAAGGTTAAACTATATTTTATTTATATTAAGTACACAGGTTTTAGGGGCCCTAGTAAACTGATTATAAGAAACAGTTCTCAGTAGATCACTGAAGCGAGTGGGTGTCCACTTTGATTAGTCTGTGAAAGGAGTGAGGGCTAACAGTATTGGTCCTCATTAAACTATTCTCCCTTAAAGTGCTCATCTTCATGCACAGGTCTTTAGACTACCTCAGGGAGACATCTCTTAAGAAGATCAAAAGTGTTATACCTCTCCTCTTCTCATCCTCAGAGATGTTTCTTAGACTGTTTTCAATAGCCCATTGTACAGCTCTGATCGAACATAAAGTACTACACTTTTATGTTGACAAATAACATTTCGTTCAAAATTTACTGTCTTTTTATTAATATCTTTTAAGACTTGATATTAAAAAAGTACTTTTTCCATGGGAGGCAGGAATAATTTTTCTAAACCACCTATAGTAGATTTAGTGTCATTTATAATCCCAAATCAGAATTGTGTGTCTTTCTGATCTTCTTAATTTATCATATTTCTTACTTAATTTTAAAACTCTTATGTTTAAACTTTCTGTTATAGGAAAATAATGCATTTTTTGTTATCACAAATGTTGTGATTACATCTAACCAAACACAAGGAATCTGTCCTGAAGTAAGAAACATTTATTTTTTCTTCCTACCACTGCACTAACTGGCAAAATTTATTATTTTATGTATTATTATTTTAAGTATATTTATTATTTTAAATACAACAACATGGAATTTACATTTTTTATGTATTTTTTTAACACTTTCACTGTCCATTCAACTTTTCATATAAAAATGACACCTTCCTTAAGGGTATGAATGGGTCAATAGATCTCTGGTCGATGTGCCTTGCTCGTTGGAGCTGCCCAACCTCTAAGCCTAAGGGTATGAAATGGGTTCCTTCTTAAGACAGTGTCAAAATATTATCAGAATGCTCATCTCCAAGCAAAGTTCGTTTTATATATATATAATGAAATCTCTCTGGAGCGCCCACTCTCTGTTCCACATTAAAATGTTCATTAATGGAGGTTGGTCATTGTTAGGGGTTATCTTAATTGACTTCAAAATGTTATTGAAGGTACCCGATTTTTTGCAAATGATTTTGATTTTAGTTAGTGTCATTTTCTTGTTGCGGAAATGTCATTTTATTACATTGCGCATGAAGCGTTATGAAAACTGTATCGATTAATAAAATTTAGCGTCTATAAAAATCAGCCCTACTGATATAGTTATGTGTAAAAACAAATTTACCAATTATGAATGATAGAACTATTTTAAATAAACAATTGTGCTTTTTTGTTTAAGTTTGCATTTAATTTTATATCATCAAAATTAGTTAGATTTAAAAGATGAGAAGAGGTTTGATTGTTTCAGATGCTTAGTTTTTTCTAAAATGACTTTTTTTTTCTAATTTAACTTTCAACTCTAAAAATTAATCATTGATAGCATCCTGTTTAGTGCACTCTGGTTGTAACATGAGGTAACGATGAGGAACGAGTTTAACAATCTCTTTCAGAGATCGTTAAAAAGAGCTTTCTAAATAAAAGACACAAATATTTTGAATACATTATAATCTACTTATTTGTTTTGTTAAAATTATTTAGTCATTTTCTTAATTTGGTGCAAAGATATGCCCGATCGCTGGGAGAGGCTCTGATGATCTCTCCTAAAAATTTCTTCAACACAAAGTTTATGGAAAAAATTCTATGCCTACCAAAAGTGGTTGTAAATCATGGAGATTGCTATATAGAGGTTTCACTGTATTATTCTTATTTTGAGTTGTAAGACCTTTTTCCGAAGAAGCTGTATTATTGACATTGTTATAGCAATGACAATTAATTTCCTGAATTCAGGACGCGCAAACGATATGTCATTGTCTCAATCTCTAAACTCATTGACATGTAACTCACTAATTGATTGTTTGAGTGATTATCTTTCTTTAACTGTAAAAAAAAAAGGCTAACAATTTTAATAAAAGTTCTAAAAGGAGTATCTTTATTCCTAGTTAAATGTTCAAAAAGTGAGGCTTTAATTAAATGTGCAAAATATTCATTTGGATGTGTATTGGTGAACTGATTCTAATTGACTTATTGTTCCAGGAATTTTAGTATTTTATTATAATGTAATGAAGAAATACAGGGTAACTATTAAATTATACTGTGATTAAATTTATGGATAAGTTGATAGGCCATCTACATTTACTTTTTTAAATATCAAGTAGTCTTTCAATTTAATAACCATTTATTATATCTTTAGTGTATTTCTTGGCCTTTTTTCCTTTATATTTTTAATTTTTTTTTTTTTTTTTTTTTGGATGAGCTTAACATATTCATATAATTTTTATATTGGTTATTTCTTTTATTGTTATAAAACTACTAATTATAGGCTAATCTTCAATGTATAATAAAATAATTTTTATTAAGAGACAATAAATATATATATATATATATATAAAATTTTATGATATTAATTTTGTTTATTTGAAGGTTATTGCATTTTGACATTTTTAAATGGCTAATAATTTGTTATAGTACATGTAAAATCACAGTTGTTTATCAAATTTAATGTTACCTATTCTATAACAATTTATAATGAATATAGACAGAAAGTATCATGTTTATTCAGCGAGGATATGGATTACATTTTGAAAATCTTGATTTGTTGAATGGGGTAAAAAATTGTGAGATCATATATTGATTAGATTATAATAAGTTAATATGAAGCTTAAAAACGTGTGAAGTAACATATGTTCATGAGGCTGGATTGGTTTTCAAATAACAAAACAGGTCTCTTACAGAAAAGGTTCAATGTTACGGTAATTTTTTAGTTAAAAAAATTGTAAGTAGATCTTTCACAAATTTACAGAAACAGTATCGCTTCACAATGTGTCTGGGCAGACCAATAATTTTTTGTCATTTTTCACAAAAAGTATTGAATGAACTTTGTTTTTTAATAAAATATGACTACTTATTCAAAATAATTAATATGTATCTGTAAAAATCATGAACTTCAAATTTTAAAATTAATTTAAGTATACATATTTTATTTTGATTTTCAATTAAATTATCAAATAACAAAAACGAATGCAGTTATTGATACTTTTATTTTAGGATATGTCATTGCAGCATGTGAAGTGCTGGGAATATATTTTGGTGGATTTCATCTTTACAAAATTATTAGGATATTGTTACCTTGTATATGTTTTTTGGAAACAAAATACATTTCTTGGCTTATTGCCCCCCTGTCTTTGTTATGCTAGGTTAAAATTTTTTATTTAAATCTCTGTTTTCAATTAAAGTTATGGAGTTATTATTCTAAAGTTATTATTCTGAATTAATAAAATTAATGTTCACATTTTCATATTTTAGATTAAAATATTTTTCTCTCATATTTCATGATGAAACATTTTCTATCTTTCTCATAGGATCCTGAAATAACTAAATGTACAACTGATGCAGATTGTGTTCCTGGTGGTTCTGTTATTACGGGCAATGGTATGACTGTAATTTATTATATTAAATTGTATTTGTAGAATAATTGTAGAATTTGGATTCATTGTTATAAATCATAGATATAAATTTTTGACAAGAAGTTATTTTGGCAAAAATATGAAAAGAATTATACATTTCATAAATTTTTTTCAATCCTAAACCTTTTTTTAATATGTATATGTAAATAAATACTTTCTAATCTATTTCTGTATTACCATTAATTATCATAAATAAAGGAATTTTTTGCATAAAATTATGTTTCATTTACACAATTAAATCTCATTGCAATAAACACAGGTGTCGCTCTTAATTAGGACTGTGAGATATATCTCAAAATTTTGATTTGAAACATACATTATCATGCCGATATAGTGGCTTTGTTTCTCAAGATGCATAGGAACTCTGAATTAAGCCACGAATATAAGAAGTTGCTTGCAATGTAATAATATGCTATTTAACATTCAAGGATTTTTGCTTACATGCATGCTGTTATTTCACTGACAAGATGATTTTGATTTCATCTAGTTAAAAGATGATGTTGATTTCATGTGTCTATGAAAGTTATGTTCGTTTTGTAATTTCTTTGGTTTCTTTTTGCACCTTTTTTTCTGTATTTTCAACATTTCTTGAAGATTATTCTCTGTGGGACTTTTGTTACTTTACAATCACTGTGCATCATTTTGTCACATTTTATTGTTTGGGTTTAAGATTTCTTGTAGATTATTTTTTGTAGGACCTCTATTACTTTGTGATTGCTGCGGATTATTTCATTCTCAGCTCAATCTATTTGCAAAAAAAAATTATCTCTCAAAGAAAAGTTTCTCCAAATTTTTTTTTTTAAATTTTTTATTTAAAGTTTTTTTTTATTTTAGCTGTATAATTTAATAGTCATATTGTATATTTAAATAATTTGTACTTTGTTATAATAAATTTGTTTGTTCCACTTTTTTAAAAAAAATTTTCAATTTACGTAAGTATAATAATTTGATAGAATTTTATTATTTTTAAACAAATGAATATTTAGTCATTTTTGTTTTTAAAAGTAAAAACAAAGCTTACATTTATTTATTTGATACTGGCTATTAGTAAATCCCATCTTTTTATTTTAAATTTAAAAAAATACAATATTTTGAAAGCAGTTTTTTTTTAAATCATTTAATTACTTTTTAAGTATATTTTGTTAGTTTTCCTAACCATTTTTTCTCAGTTTTGTAAAAATTTCTCATAACATGTAAGTTCATTTTTTAAAAAAAATTTTATCTTTCTTTTTAATTCTATAGATTTTTGATTGTTTGATTTTGATTGTTTTGGTTGTTTCAAAAAAATTAAAACAATATTTACCTTAATTTTTTTCTGAACAACTTAATCGTTTAATTTAATAAAAAGTTAATTGATGTTTTGTTGTAAAAAATGAGATTGTTGTAAAAAAGGAGATGTTTTGTTATAAAAGTTATTGATGACATTTGATGTTGAAGTTAATATTCTTTTAGTCAGTTATTTGTTTTGAATAATTTTATTTTTCAAATGAAAAAAAGTGTTAAATAAGATTTAATTTTTTGACTTTATATTATTTCATCAGGTATAGTTACAATTACTAGTTGTAATCTGTGAAACAGTTGTAAAGATTGCATAGAATGTTTAAAATATTTTGCTCATTCATTGCATGAAGTAATGCTAAGCAATATCAACTAATTTTGATTTACCTGCTGTTTATTCTATCCATTGGTTTTAATGAATTTAACAAAATTATATTTAAAATATATATTTAATTTTGTAACAGTTTAAATCACAATGTAAAGATTCATTTTAATTTTTAATCAATTCAAATGTTTTAGGAGTTTTCACTGGTAAATGTATTACATCTGATGTAAACGAAACTGTAACTGTATGTGAGATTAAAGCCTGGTGCCCTGTTGAAAGAGATGTGGATATCTTGTAAGTATGGAAACTAAGTAGAAATTAAGTTAACATAAGATATTTTTCATCATGTTTTTGTTTTGATACTGTTGACTAAGATTACTTTGCCTCTCTATCTCTTTTAATTTTCTATCATTTGGAGAGTGATAAAATAATAATTTTTTAACTTGATTGTTAGCATATGAAATTGATATATACAGACATGTGATTTTTCTGCTTATATGTGTATCTCAAAAGTGCTGATTTGCAAACTTCTGTCAATCAAAGGATTTGAAATTCAAATCACACTTTGGAGTTTTCAATTTTTGATGTGACGATTCCATGGATTTCTAGACAATCATTGCTGCTAATTTCCGCATAGCTTTTAAAATCACAATATTTTTAAAACTATTTTTTTTGTTATACCAGAAAAATCTTAAATTATTTAAATGATGACTTTTTGATGTATTCAGGGCTCCCAGGCGTTAGAAAGAACAGGGTGAACCTGAAATTGTCAGAGAGTTTTATTTTGATTCTTAAAAGAAGGGAATAAGTCAGGGAAAATTGCCGTTTTTTATTTTTACAAAAACCTTTAAAATTCTTACATCATACCTGGAAAAAAACCTATTTTAAAATTGTCATTAACAGTAATTAGTTATTGAGATTAGATTTAAATAATTTTAACATCTATTACAATTATTGATTGTAAAAATCTTACATTTTAGTGAAACTTTCCCTAGTTTCCATCCTTATTCAATGATACTTTTTTGCTCACAAAATCTAATATCAAATCACGAAATCAAAGTTTTCTGATTTAAAAAATTACATAGTATACGTAGAATATGGTCGGAATTTACATCGAAATTTTATTGAAAAGATACCTGAGAAAGTCAGGGAATTTTTTTTTAATGAAGTAGAGACCCTGCATATTTTGCCACAAATTCAGATGATTTTATAGTCTGTTTTTTTTTAAGCTGTTACCACAGATTTCATGGATTTTAAAATCAGAGATTTTAATTTAATGTGACTGCTGCCTACAACATAAAATATTAATAGATATGGTATAAAAATATAATGTGTTACTATATTCTTATGCTAATTCTAATGTGTTTTATAGTTTTTATTTTAAGTTCTATTAAATGTTTTTAGGAAAACCAAGACTGCACTTTTACCAGAAACACAAAATTTTACTGTACTCATCAAAAATTTTGTTGATTTTCCTAAATTTGGAATTAGAAGGTAATTAGTTTCATTTTATTATATTAATAGAAAATCAATTGAAAATATATATGTCTGTGGGACTAATTTCCATATTGAGAATGATGTTATAAAATCTTTCATTTTTAGTTAATTTTATATAAGTTATAAACAAATTCTTTACAATCTATAACCAAACATCATACCATTTTAAATGCTGTATATGATTTACATATGGTTTGGACACTTGTTTTTTATTGAAATTTCAATTCTGTCTTGTTCAAACTTAAAAACTGATTTTCTAATTATAAATGAAAGATCTAAAATTGCCTATAGCAATATATGCATTAGATAGAATAAGAAGTAATCAGAATTGAGTCTTTTCACTTATTTTCTTATTGAAACGTTCAAGTTTTTATTGAAATAGTTTTATTATTTTTTTTGTGGGATACATTTTTTAATTGTTGGGATACTATGTCCGTCAAAAGCAATTTAAAAATAAGGCTTTATTGGATATTTACTTGATCTTTATTATATATCATATTTTATATATTAATGCTGATTTTATTTTATTTAAGTATTGGGAATATAGAGTATATGAGTATTACTTTTAAAATATACTCTTGTTCGTGAAAGCTTAAAAGAATTTATTTTACTTATGTTCTATATTTCAATTATAAGCATATATATTTGTAATATTTGAAGTAAATAATATAGTTTTAAGTAAAATTGGAGAATCATCTGCAGTTTACATTGTAATTTACTCTTATCAAATCTAATTTTAATTAGTTTATTTTTTTATTGAACGAAATTATAAAAATAAGAACTTAATTGCGTGCAAATTGTAAATAAGTTTTTTTATTATTTTAATTTTTACTCCTGCATCCAACTAAGATTTAATTTATTTGTATGGTAGTAGAGCACTTTTTTTTGCTCTTGTTTGGTTTCTTGCATATAGACAGAAAATATACTATCTTAACTAATTAAAAAATTTTTAAAAGATTTTCAATGATAAAATAAATCATGGATATTAATCTGTTCTAATTATAATTTTAATAATCAAAGATATAATTTTTTTTTATTAAAGTCTATTATGTTTACTTATATTATTTGCTTAACTTCAAAAATTGTTTTGCACTTTTTCCAGCGTGCACAAATGTTTCTGTGCTAAGCAAATTTTAACCATTTCAATAACAGGAGGAATACTGGTTTTCTGAGCAGGAAAGTAACCAGTTGTCTGTAAATATAACAGCATATTTTTAGAAGATTACTCAATGGAGAAAATGTGATATTTAAAGATTAAAAAGCATAATATCTATTACTTAAATATTACTAGCAATTCTGGGTTAATAATAAACTTAAAATGTTACATTTCTTTCTATCACTAAATTCACTTGTTAACTACAAATATGATTCGGTTGAACATGTGTTTGCATTCGTCACAATTTTCTAGCTGGAGAGAGTCATCAAAATGAGTTAGTTTTTATTGTATATTTTTAAATACACATATAGTGCATTCATGAAAAGCAAGCTGTCAGAGAATAATGCCTGTTGGCAATCAATTGGAAACAACAGCTTTTAGTAAGAAATTTTTTTTTTTTTTTCTTCAATGCCTAAGCCACACTTTGGTTGAAATCATTTAATATTTTTTCATGTTTAGAAAAATAATTTGAAAAATAAAATCTCTTTTATTTTTTGTTTCTTTTGTGTCGTTTAAGCAATGTGTGATTGGGATGCTTTATGTCCAAAAACCAACTTTTAATCAATTTTTCTCAGATTTTTATGAATTGAAATATCTCACATTATAGTTTTGGTTTTCAGAAGTAACATTCCTGATTTTAAAGAATCTTCCTATTTGAAAAAGTGCACTTATGATCCAGTAGAAAATACACTCTGTCCAATTTTTGTGTTAAAAGACATAGTCCCTGGTGATTATACAGATTTAGCAAGAAAGGTAACACTTAAATTACTGTAAATTATAGTATTGTTATTCAATTATATTTGTGGTTGACTTATTTATTTTCAGGTAAAAATTTTGACTTTCTGATCCTATTTATATATATGCTTTAAAATTTTTAATTTATAAACTAATATTAATAGCTACTATTATTTTAGCTAATATTGTCTAATTATTTTAAAAGAAAACAAAATTTAGTCTGATATATATGAGATTTGTATTTAAAATATCTTAACTCTGATGTCTCCAAGTCTGTTGTAGATAGATTTTATAGTAGTCACATATATAATTCTTTGAACTGATAGACAATAAAATTAAAACTAATGTATTTTATCTTAATTTTTAAAAATAAATTGGAACTATTTTTTTTTAGTAGAGGTATTTAAGCCATTTTATTTAATTTAAATGTATTATTTAGAATTTTGGTAAATATAATGAAAAAATGTACACCAAATCTTTATATTTTTAAAGGCAATATCTTATTTTATTCATTTTGTACATTAACATCAATTTTTAAAGTAAAGTTTTAATAATGATATAATTATTATTTTTTTAAAAAAATATTTAGGGTGCTGCAATTGCTGTCGTAATTAACTGGGACTGTAACTTTGATTTTGAAGCATCTAAATGTTACCCTACATATTCTTTTCGAAGATTAGATGAGAACTCTAAAATCTCTCCTGGGTTAAATTTTAGGTAAGCTGACTCGTACAGTGATCTACCTTTTTCATTATTATGAATGTTTCTTTTTAATGACTAAAAATATCTTAAAGAAATACAAATTATTATTATTTTTCTTTTTAAAATTTGCATTAAAATGTATTTATTTCATTCATTAAACATTTAGTGACCTATTCTTCAAAATGGTTGCAATATATTGTATATTTCTTTAATTTAATTTATGCAGTGGAACCCAGATTTTACGTTGTGCATCCCTCTTTCTACATATTTTTCTGCTAGTCTTTGAAAATTGCCTATACCAAAAGGGTATTTATTTGTAAAAGTGGATTTTCCGTTTGAATTAAAATCAAAGTATGATGGGATGGGTAAAGCACGGGTAGGGTGGTTAAAAGATGTATGGGAGCTTAAATTGTTAAATTTGCCAGTGGAAATTTTTCTGCAAACTTTAACCTTTGAAGTTAGGGAGAATCCAATCTTAAAGAATGTTACACTAAATAACTGGTTAAGTAATTATTTCCTTTTCTTGATACCAGTGAATTCCAAGATACTTCTAAAGTAAAAAGAAATTTTCTTGAAACTTTGAATTTGATTTCGACTGTGTTGTACAGCATTCACCAAAATGCATTACAAGTGGATTTAATAAAGCTGACTTCTCGGTATCCAACGAGACCATTTGCCATTCAAAATAAAATCGAGCGACTGAAAATCTTCCGAAGTTGATTACGTTTATATTGACAATAACACACATCTCCATTACTTTTCAAATCCTTTAATATCTGATTTAATTCCTGCGACCGATAATAATGTTGAAATCTATGAAGAAGAGTAAAAATATCAGAGGATATACTCACAAATGATAGAGTTGCTAAGGTAAATGCAGTTGTTAAATTATTTTTACATTAAATATTTAAATATCATAATTAACTAAAGTTAATATCTTTAGAAGAGAAGGATCCTTTGTTTTAATTATTACTTTTGCTAATTATCAAAGTATCTAGTTTGCTAATTATCAAAGTTCTTTTCACAAAACTTGTGCTTTCAAAAATGATTCAAAATTATAGCATGTGCACCTTTAGAAGCATAGCAGATAAGGGAAAAATCTGAGTAATTTTTTTTACATAATTTAGGTGTACATGCATTCAAATTATAGAAAGAAGAGTAATAAGAAAAATTAAAACAATTACGATAAAAGAAACCTTAGACTTTTACCGGGATTCTATTCTATTGCTGGAAAAAACGTATTTCTGATCCATTAAATATGTAGGCTCTATTGACTTTGTATAAAAAATTTCTGTTCTTATATTCCACGATCTAAGAAAATTTGCTCTATTTGCAACAAGTTCATCATAAATGCTCATGTCACATTTCACAATGCACATTTTCTGGTAGTTATTAAGGTTTTTTATTGTTTAACCATTTCAATATGGTCTTTGTAATCCCAATATGGTAAATACGTTATTATTCCGACAGGCAATTTTGACGCTCTCAATTCCTTCATAAATCAAGGTGATAGCTATCAATTTTTTAGTTCTATACATTTGAATTTTACTTTTAAAATTCATTTTTTTAAAGATAAAATATTTGTGTGATTTGTGAATGTCTAATCACTTAAATGAGCTAATACTTTTTGACATGCTCAATTTTTTAAAATCTTGATTTTTTTTCAATATGAATTTTTCATTATGTATTATTATCTGTTGAACACATATCTTTGGGAAAAAAATTCTCTTTTTTTTAATTTTTATGAAATTTTTAGAAATAATTTTATGGAAAAGAATGATATGAAATGTGCAAACATTTTTGGCAATTTCTTAAGAGGACATTATATTGTGAGAGAAATTTTTTATTGTAGTTTATGCTTCACCTTCATAACTAATTTAGAGCATAGAAAAAGTTGAGTTCAGGTGATTCGAGAATAAACCATAAAGTTTCAATTACGGGGAAAAAAATTAAAAAAATTAAAATGCAAGTAAATTATTGGAAGAGAACTTCCCCATTGTGCTATCCTAAGTTATCTTCTAAATTATTGTTTTCATTTTGATACTTTAAAAATTTCTTTTCAATATTTGAAACTTCATAGTTGATTTTTATGTACTTTAAATTTTAAGTTACTTATAGAGGCAAAAGGAAATTTGCTATGAAAAGTTTCTCCTGTGGTATAGCATCCTCTTAAATAAAACAATAGTTTATAAATCCATACATTATAAATAAATTACCTATCATAAAACTACCTGAATACTATTTTTAATTCTTTTTTCTACAATTTTAAATATGAACAATATAAACTCAATTATTTATTATGTAAAAAGTAAAGTACTCTGGTAGCTGTTAGTTTTTTACTAAAATAGTTATAGAAGTTAAGTCTCCACAATTTCAACACAAAGAATATTATGGTCGGAAATACACACCAGTTGCCAGAGGAATAAAAACTCTGCCCTTCACAATGGCAGCTCATTAACTTATTTAGTTTTATTTGATTTATTTATTTCATTGCTGTGTTTAGGTATGCTCATTACTACAGTGACTCTCAACGCACATTATATAAAGCCTATGGAATGAAATTTATTGTTATGGCTCAAGGTAGAGGAGGAAAGTTTAACCCAGTTCCTCTACTTCTTAATGTTGGTTCTGGTTTAGGACTCCTTGCTGTGGTGAATACACCGTTCTTTTCTTCTTTTTATTTCGCAGAATAGTGATTATAATAGTTATAAAGTGCTTGTATTTATAATCTTAAATTTGAATAATTTAAGATTAATTTGAATATTGCCATTTTTTTTAAAATTGTAATTGTTCAAATTGTAAGAAATTATATTCATTTTTACTGTTTATGTAGTTCACTTATTCTTTTTTTTTTTAAATTTAAAAAAAGACAAGTAATTTTGTGAAAAAACAAAAGTAAAATGTCCCTTATATATTTGCATAAACATGTAATAGCTTAAAATTTTTTTGAAATTTCATTTTTGGGTTTTCAATTACATTTGCACTGCTATCTGTTTTACTTGTTTTGATGTTTAGCCAAAAAATATACACAGGGCAAAATGGCTTGCTTTGATAGACATAATGTATACAAGTCCTTTCAAGGCTTTTTGTGGTCCCTGTGTTTAAAGGAAAAAAGCAACGTTTAGAAGCACAATTAAGGTTTTTGAAACGGGTTTTCTCCCTCCTATCCTTCCAACTACTACTGTGATTGGGGAAATGTGATGAAATCTTTTTCCTTTTGTTGGTTTGGTCTGCATTTTTGAACTATTTATAAACAGTACTGTACAATTAATTAAAATATTTATTTTAAAATTCAACTATACCATCCTTGTTGATTAATTCCACCAAGATATTTTGAAATAGAAAGAATACATGGCGGTTGGAGGAAGACAGCGTACCCTACCTTGCATGTAAAAATGTCCAACAGTGCTGGGTTTTAATACCTATGATGCTCTGCTATATCTGAGTATGACGCTTGCCCTGTAAGTTGTTTTTCTGGTATAGCATACCATACTGAGCAGTCTCTGCGTTAGTTACGTATTCTGAGCTGCACTTTTATTTTCTATATTCTTTGGTTTAGCCCTCAAAAGATTCTGATAAGAATATTACTTGACTTTTAAATATTCATGAAGTTTAACCTTTAGAAATTCATCGATAAAATTGAATATTTATAAGAATAATTTAATTTATAAAATTAATTAATTTTATTTATTGTCTTTTAAGTTTCATTTATCATTGAAATTTGAAATGTTTTTTATTTTATTTTTGTAAACAGTGCCTTTTCTATTCTTTTGCAGGCTACAATATTATGTGATATTGTTGTATTATACTTACTCAAAAAGCGAGATTATTATAAAGCTATGAAATATCAGAGCGTTGCTGATGATACCGCAAATGTAAGTAATAAAAGTAAAGTAAAATATGATAAGTCTATATTGTGAAAAAGTAATAATTCTTTAAAATTCATATGTTTTTATTATATATGAATATTAAGTTTTCTATTAAGTTTAATTTTAAAAAATATTCATCCTCTTTGGATCAAAATAAATTAGATGTACATTTTATATTTTTAATGTTACCAACATTTGTTAGGTGAGCATTATTGCATCTTGGTTAAAAGAATGAAAGAGCTTGAAGTTAGCTTTTGTTTTAAATATACATTGTTATATATATGTTACGGTTAAAATAATCAATCTGGTTATTAATACTAAGCAGTCAAATAATAACTGCTTCTTTTGGTCAAAGTGAGAAATATTGCAAATTATTAATTTTAACCAGTTATTAATAATAACCAATGAATTTTGGTCAATGTGATTAAACGGTTTATATAGCATTGGGACATGGGTGTGTCTCTTTATATATGCGTTACGGTTAAAGTGATAAATCTGGTAATTATAAATACTGACTGTTCAAAATTAATATTAACCACTTCATGATCTGTGGCAGAATAATTGCCAAGTCTTGGCAACATCCAAGCAGTGGCCCACGAGAAACTAAGAAACACGTCACAGAACATGTCCAACTCGAAGGGTATAACTCCTAGCCACCCCAGAGCAAACATCTACTTTTTTTTAAATATATTTTTCCAGTTTAAAATCAATTTGCCACCTAAGTAATTGTAGTTGGTTTGGTAGATCACGATACGGAAATATCCCCAATAAAAACACAAGAGAATGACATGAACTGAACTTCATTGCTTATTATTAATAAATTTGCTTAAATTATTCACTTTAACCAGCTTATTTGGTTATTATTAATATTACCACCGGTTGGGGTTAATTACAACCAACTATTTACATTGACTGTAACATAAACAATACATATATATATATTTGTATTTAAAAGAAAGTGTTATTACAGTTATAAGTTTAGAAAAAAAAATCAAATTAGTCAATAGTTTTGAACTCTTAATAAACAATCGAGTACTGGAATTTATGCTAAAATAATGCTGAAAGTCTGTAGATGATCATTAAGTAATTTTTTGTAAGTAGTTATAGTTTGAAATAATGCATCATATATTCCATCTTCGCGATGATAATTTTTTCTAGTAAGTAAAAAAAAAGTGTTGAAATTATTTTGTTAAATTTCAAAGATTTACATAGAGGTACCCAAAGTATCATTCCACATTTACAATTATTTTATGTTATTTATTTCATAAGAATAAAACCGCCGACCGGCCTGTGTAGGGGGCAGAGAACTGTCTTTGCGTCAGAAAGGTACTGGGTTCGAATCCCGGGCAAGGCATGGATGTTTCTTTCTCTCTCTCTGTGTTCTATGTCCTTTCTCCTTTGTGTGTGAATGTGACCCGCCCTATAAACAGGTTGTGGTTGTGTGAATGGTGACAGAAGTCGAATTCCTGGACATAGATGGCACCACTAAAAAACAGGAACAATCCCACCCCCACTGCCTAAACAGGCATATGACAAAAAAAAAANAAAAAAAAAAAAAAAAAAAAAAAAAAAAAAAAAAAAAAAAAAAAGGAATAAAACTGGTAAGCTCATTTAGTAAGTCACATATTGAATATTTTCTTTACCAATTATGATATTTTCATTTTTGTCTTTTAATAAAAGACCATATATCATTTATCTTTGCATTATTTGCCTTTTAATGATGAGTTCTTTGTTGGGTTTCAATAAAAAAGTATTCTTGTTTTTATAATCTACATTTGTAATTTTCTGTTTATGTTTGAACATTTTTTAATATTTTGATTTGTCAATACAATAGCTGCATATTTATTTATCTTCTTATTTTTCAGAACAATTTTGTTGGAAAAAGATTGGAAGGCTCTTTCAAACAAGATTCTGAATTTACTAGTTTGAAAAGTACTGGTAGATAATAATTTGGAAACAATTGTTGATGTAGTTCATCATATTAAAGCTCAAAAGTTTCAATTTTAAAAGTTTAAATTTCAAATGCATATTTTGCATTTTCATTTCATCAATTTAGACTCACAAAAAGTTGACTTAACAGTACCATGAACATGATTTTGTCTTATTGTATTGATATGCATTTAATATAGTTTTCTATTAAATTATCAATTTTAATTTCATAAAAAATCAATCATATTTTATTGTAATTAAATAGCATATTGAAATTAAGAAATTGCAATTTTATTGTAATTAATATAATAATTGAAATTTCTTTTCATCAGTCTATTAAATTGAACAAAGTGCTGGTATGAAATTTTAAATATATTATGCAAAATTTGATTTATGTCAGATCAGGATTCTCAATTTGATTCTCAATTAAGCTATATCTAACTTCGTAATTCTCTCAATTCCTTACAAGTAATGTGATATTTTTATTACAGTTTTATTGTCAACCATTTTTATTATCAACCAACTTAATTTTTGTGTGTAAAAAGTTTTGATACATAGACTACATGATATTTCTCTATACTCGTGCTATTAAAACATATTTATGTTTTGTTATACTTATGATAAATATGCCTAAAATGTTAATGGTTAAAAAATTGTATGTTGTTTTTCATATTGGATATTATTCTTTGAAAGAAATGTTCAAAAAATATTTTGTAAACTTAAAGTGTCATAAATTAGTGCCATATTCATAAGTGCCATTCTTCATAAAAAAAATTTTTTATTGGTGTAAAGCGGAAAATCTTAAGAATGTCTAAAATTAGAATCTAATACTTGATACATTGTAAAGAAAATGTTAGAATTTATGGACTTCACAAAAAATGTGAATGAAACCTGTGATTTTTTTTATATTTTTAAATATTGTATGCCTGGCAAGTAGGGTTGGGGTTTGCTGATGTTATTTAATATATCTAGTCAAATTGTGTGTGTGTTGAATTTTACTTAAAATGGCGATTGCATGGAATACTAGTACGAGATGTTTTTTTTTATATGGAGTGTTTTGAATGTGATTGTTTTGCCCCATTCAGATTTATATACATTTGTTGTAATTGATTATAATAAAAAATTTGAAATTTTTGTTATGATTATATAGTTCCTATTAAATAGCATACATTAGTTTAAAGACTAGATCTCAAAGTGAAAAAGGCTTAGATCTCTATATATTATATTTGTTACCGTATATTTCCAAACATAATTCTTTGCTATGTATAAGCCTAGAGTATACTTTTTTGCAAATTTACACGGAATTCAAAACCCATATGTAAACTGACATGAGTAACTTTCAATATCTCTTCTGGACTACCCAACCATCTTCCTAGATAAGCTATCTAGATAGCTATTCCTAGATAAGCTATCTAGATAGCTATTCCTAGATAAGCCTAACCATGTTCCTTCCTAGATTCAATCAGTTGCATTTTTTAATGAATGTATAATTTAGAAATATGTTTTAACTCATGCTTTGAATACATGAAATATGTTCTAACTCATGCATTCATATCACACATATTAAACTTAAATTTCGCGATTATCACTCGCAAAGAAAGTTAGTATCAGTATGATGTGATCTGTAATTAAACTTAAATTTCGCGATTTTAAATCAAATTATGTTTTTTCAAAGTAAGAATATATATATTTTTCTTTTTTTATGAAGGTCATAACTCATTGCAATGTATGATTTTGCATCGATCCCAGTCAGGCCCGGATTGGCCAGTAGGCAGACCGGGCAAATGCCCGGTGGGCCGGTCTGGCCTGAGGGCCGGTTGGACCGAGCCAGCAGCGCAAATTTTTATTTATACATTGCATGAATTTCAAATAATATTGCGCAAATAATAATAATATTAAATAACATATATATAGATACGAAAAAATTCTGATTATTTACTTCAATTTAACATTTTTATCAAAAATAATTCACTTATATTATCAGAATCGCTTCAATTTTTATAAAACATGGGAAGAAAAGCACAAATGTGTTTTAATGAAGGTAAAAGACATTATGACGAAAAAAAATTTTTTTTAGTGCATGTGTCAAAATCTATTATCTTGAAAATAGTAGGAGATATTAAAAAATATTTTAAGTAAAGGTTATTTCTTTTCAAAAACTCTCTCCAATGATGCCAAATAAGATGTAGGTTTCTATTGAAAAAATATATGAAATATCGTGTATATGAAAGACTTCTCGCTGTTGTAGAAAGTAAATCTTCAACCGGACAGAATGTGTTTTCTTTAGTGGATTCAGTTTTAAAGTCTTGTAATATAGATATAGCAAAGTGCATCGGTAATTCAACTGACGGGGCTGCAAATATGTAAGGTGAATATAAAGGATTTACTTCATAGCTTTCCAAAGAGTCCCCTGATCAAATTCATGTTTGATGTTATGCACATGTCTTATTTAGTATTAGGAGATACCACGAAGGCACTAATTGAAAGTATATCGTTTTTCAGCCTACTAAATAGCGTCGCAGTATTTTTCCGTGAATCATACCAACGCATGAACATCTGGGAACAAAGTAACGAGTTCAGAAATAAGAAAAGGCTCGCAACTATTGGAGAAACACGTTGGTGGTTCAACGATTCTGCATTAAAGAAAAATTTTGGTTAATTTTCAAACTGAGATTCAACTATTAACTATATGTCACATTGATTACAAGTTTAGAAACTATACAGCAAAATTCAAATTTCAAGCCAGATATCCGTGCAAAGGCAAAAATATTTTTAGAATCATTTTTCAAATATGATACAGTATTCACCGCCAAAATATTCTCAAGAATATTTGAATTAACTACACCGCTCTCCAAATATTTACAAACCTCCGGTTTAGACATCTTAAAAGCTTTTGGAATGGTATCACAAACGTGTTCAGAACTAAAAAAAAAAGTGAGAGATTTTGAAGGTGTACAAAAAGTTACAAATGATTTCATTATTCGCGCAAATAAGGAACTTGAAGAAACTGAAATTCAAACAAAGTTTCCATAAAAAAGATTGAAGAAAAGAAAATTGATGCCGGGTGAGACAGCGTCGAATGAAACAGTTTTTGATGATGAAACCACTGCATTTAAGATAAACGTCCATAACATTATTTTCAGCACAGTTGTAGCGTCAATGGAACGCCGATTTCCGGCAAATGGAAAATTGTACGCCGATTTTTCCTATCTAGATCCGAAACGTTTCCCTGAAAAACGTCTTAACAAGCTTCAATCTGGCGAACTAAATGAGTTAAGCAAACTCTTGCTAAAATTTGACGAAACAGCTATAGGTGAAAATTTGCGGATTGAACTAAGAAATTTAGCTTTACATTGGGAAAAACTGAAAAATTCAGACTTAGAAGATTATAAAATAATCACAGAAGATCATTCAAATGAAGATAATAACGACTTTACTTTGGAAACAGAAGAAGAAGTAAGTCTAAAATGTGAAACACGCAGTGCGTGCAAAAATTGTGTTATTTGTTGCTACAAGATATTACTGAGATACAATTTATTGACCAATTCTTGCAATTTAATTGGTTCAGCATTAAAATTTTTACTAACATTGTCAATAAGTCAGGTGGCTTGGGAAAGATCATTCTCCACATTAAAAGTAATTAAAAATCGAATGAGGAGTACTTTATCTTCGGATAATTTGAATGCTCTCATGGTAATGGCAATAGAAAAAGATCTATTAATGAAATTAGATAGCGACGACATAATCGATAAAGTGGCAGAAAATAGTGAGCCTCTTCAAAAGTTAAATTAAATTTTAATTTAATGACTTTTGAAGAAGCATTAAATATATTTTTAAAAAAATGTTTATATAAATCATTCATGTATGTGTAGTATAATAAATATTTTTATTTACTCCTCATCTTTCACCTTCTTTGTGATTTTATCAACCTATGTTTCCTCATAAGAACCATGTATTTTAAACTGAACTATATTCTATAATAAGCAATTTTTATCTACTTTCTTACTTCGATAAATTAACTTACGTTCATGAGAATTTATAAGTAAAAAATGCCTAAAAATGATACATTAGGAGCTGCGGACGCTTCGCGCACACGGTGTTTATGTGAAGTAGAGGGCCGATATCTCTAAAATGCCCGGGCCGATTTTAAATCCCAGTCCGGGCCTGATCCCAGTTGTTTTTAAACTTATTCAAATGATAGTTTACGTTACATATGCCGTATAAAGGATGTTATCTTTAAGTTACAGTAATCTGTATCTTTAAGCACAGAATAATTTCTTACTAATATTTATAAATTTAGATATAAATGTTATTTATTAGTCTATGAATTAAACAAAATCTGTTATGGATTACCCAAATATTTTAATAATTTTACAAATGATTTGATGCTTTCATCTATTTCCTACAATTTTAGAACGACCACTATCAAAAACAGTGGTTGTGCTTTATGAAAAGAACATTTGGTCAAATAATGATTTAATTAGTTGTTGCCAATTAGTTGTTTACTGTCAAACATTATTCTGAAATACACATAATTCCAATTTAATACCATATGAGAGAAATGTATCTTTATAGATTTCCTTCAATTACAGAGTGTTCGTCATCAAAAACAATGCATGTGCTTCCTGGTTTGTCAAAAAAATTTTAGTCATTGCCAATGATTACTCTGAAATATGCGTAAAACCACTTTAATATTTTACATAATAGAAATGTATATTAATATGATTTAATTTGCTTAGTAATTAAATTCTTGATATTTATTAAGATGATTTAATTTACATCGAGCAAAATTTTTACTGTCAAACATTTTAGTTTTTATTATCCTTAAATTTACTATTCTGTATTTAATTCAATTCCAATTGTAATGATACTGTTTGTAACAAAGTAATGCACACAAGATAGTTTACAATTTATTTATTTCGACATCAAAATCATTGATAAGGCAGTTTAATTTACCATTTCACTTGTTTCAGGTATTATGTGTTTTTTCAAGTCTATGTACTTTTGTGCTAATTAAGTTTTTAAAACAAATATGAAATATACAAAATATTAAAAAATACTGTAGAATAACTGGATTTAAGTAATTAAAATAAACTTAAATAACAGTTAGAAGATGATACAATACCAATGGCCCTTTTCATCTGTCTCTCATTTACCTAAGTTACTGCAACAATATGTTTTTATCTTTAGCCTGTTTGTACGGCAAGATTCTAAAACAATGTATTTTGTTTAGTAGTCTTAGCCATAGTTGTTTCTCGAAGGACTTCATTTATGTGAGGAGCAATCTTAATTTTATCGAGACATTTTCTTCTTTGAAATACTATCACAGGTTTGTATATTTGCTATTCAAAAAGTAGCCTAACACTCATGAATTCTCAGTAAATTTTACTGCACACATTTATCCTTAGGTAACATTACATTAATTCGCTGATTGTTTTGGCTTAATTTACTTTGGCTCAGGATATTCTCCTTTTCTTAATTAGGGATATTTTAGATTCCACATAAGGGAACTCTCTGTAGGACTTCTTGTACTCTGGCTCGCCATAACCATAATAATCATTCCCAATAGGTGCATATTTGTGTTTGTTCAAGGCAACTTGGCGAAGGTAGTCTGGTTCCCCCTCGTACAAATCTGAAGCACCCGCGTAGTCGAGAAGCCTTTTCCGGATGTCGCCAATTATTGGCTTATTGCTTTCAATTGTATAATCTTCCTGGTAATTATAGGGATCATCATTCGTTGGATATTTTGATGGGCTATTGTAAGCATCATCTGAATAACTACTGTGGCTATAGGTGCCATAGTAAGGGGGCGAATCTTCATAGCGGCCAGAGCCATACATTGCTGAGCTTCTTCCACTGAAAAACATTTTAATGTTTATTTTTGTTGTAATATACATATATATACACGCATATATAATGAAATTTTATATTTAAGTCTCCCAGAATCTGCCATAAAATCTCAATTTCCATTAACAGATACACATATTTTCAATAATATGCATTTCTTGGGTAAAATCCTGCTTGTTGTCATTTAAAATTAGGAGACCTAATTGTTAAAATTTCATAATTTACTTTCTAAACGTTATATTTTGAACTTTTAAAACTAAAATATTTATGCTTTAAAAAATTAAAACCTGTTTCTGACCGCACAAAAAAATGAAGCAATTTGTCCACTCTGGGACACCACTAAATATTTTTTGATTTGGTTATAAATTGCTTTGGTTAATGTTTGATCACGGTGGCATCGTTTTGTCAGTTGGAAAATTTAAAATTTTTAACGTCTTCCATTTAGTTGCTAATGTTGTTCTGTTTCCACTGAGTTTTCAAAATTTTCTCTGTATTTAAGTATTTGCTTTTAGCAGTGTTATTTCGTATGTGGATTTATTCCCTTTAATGTATTATATTAGTTTATTCTATTAGTGTTTCAATCTGAAGTTCATTTTTTTTATTTATTTTCGAAAAAAAGGACCGAAACTCTTTTATTTTCAATTGCATGCCATAAAATAGTTATTAAATGAATTGCTTTAATTTACATGATCTAGTTATCTACATCTTAAGTGTCGAGAGATAGTTCATCATACAATGTTGCTCTTCTGGCGTCTCTTTCTTATAGGTTTTTAATGTACTTTGGAAAGGAATTCATTAAAAATAAAGAAATCCACTGTGCAAACTTATTTAGTTCAAAATGTGCAAAAAGAATGTGATTATTATAAAACATGAAAAAAAAATTACCTTTGCTTATAAGGACTGGTATAACTTCTGGTCTTAGAAATTGGATAAAAGGTATCTATGGGTTCTTTAGAGGAGGGTGATAAGTATGGATCCCTTTGAGAAACCTTTGGTTTAGATGATTTTGATGGTACATAATATTCTGAGTAGGGTGCTTCATAATCTATTCTCCTTGGCTTAAATTTGCTCTCCAGTTCATCAAAATTCCTGTATTTCGGCTCTTTATATCGCCTTGCCTTATGTTCATCCGTGTCAGTTTTATCTTGATATCCTTGTCGGCGAATCGCACCATACCTGTATGGGATTTTACGCTTCTTTTCGTTGCTTTTCTTTTCACTTGTTTCTGAGACAGTCAATTTGGATCCGTAGTCTTTGGCCTGAAATATTAAAATAAAACACGTTAGTCTTCTACTTTGCTAAGTATTGAAATAATTATGCCTTCTGTTGTAAGTGTGATTGCAATTGCTGTGTTTAGTTCGGTAAGGCATTGGATCCCCGCTTCCGAAGACTACCCGTGTAATAAATGGTGTCTGGTCACCCGTAAACAAATCAATACCTCTGAGGGTACTGAATTGGAGATTGATCGTTCTCTGGCTCAGGTCAAATTTACGGTCGGTGGATGAATGAATAAACGGGTTATGACTTGTGTGTATTGCTGAAGATGTATTCTCGGCCATAGATGGCGTCATCGAAAAACAAGATATGCACCATCTGCTTTAAATTTGTTTTGTTTCACCAAGCAGGCTTGCTGGTGTGGCATTAGAAACAACAACAGTTTCTCAGTTTAAAAAGTAAGAAACTTAAAGCACTTAATAATAACTTTAATCGAAATAAAACAGTCGACTCAATACGGTAAGATCAAGAATTAAAATTAAAAATTTAGACAATGAATTTTCTTCTCTCTATTATGATTTTTACTCCACAATTGCGGTTAATTTTTTTTTTTAATTTTTATTTATTTTTTTTTAATTTTTTTTTTTTGCTTTCTAGTATTTATGTAACAAAAGAGTGTATTTCCAGACGTAATATTGTTGTTTTTATGTTTGGACGTATTTCTTATTTTATTATTACACCTGAAATACTGAAAATCACATATGCCAACACATTTATGATGGTTAATTAACATAAAAACAAAGTTATCAAATTTAAAAAAAAAAATCTTAAATTCGCCTTTTCAATAAAAGGGTTGCCATTTGGAACACTTATTTTCGATAACTACATTGATCACTTTTTTTTATGTAATTTGAAAAAAAAAAGCATCATAACTAACTCAAACAATAATATGAAGACGCAATTATTTATTTTTTTAAGGAGATTTCTTAGTAAAAAAAACTTGCATTTAATAGCTTTCTAGGCCACTGTAGTTAGAAAATCGATCGGAAAATTTCATCTTTAATATAACTATCAAAATTAATTTAATTAACGAGTGTAAAAATGGTTAACTTGGAGTGAAATAAAACTTATAAGCATCATAGGTTTCATAGGGGAAAAAATGTTTCTGAAAATTTGCAAATGGTGTTAATCGAGTAACAATTTATAAAGAAATGAAGCAAATTTTAGCGTCCTCGTCAAAAATTATACTTTTTTTTAAATATTTATACGAGTAGAAATTATATAATTCCAACTTAATATATTTTGCATAAGTGAGTGCTATTATATCCACATTTGTTAGTGAAAACACTATTCGTGGAAACATTATTATTACATATTATCTTTATTTCTAATGGTAAGATTAAAAGACAACTACAGCAACAAAAACAAAGAATCATGTATATGGAAAAACCATAAAAAAAGTCAGAGGGAGAGAAAGAAAAAACAAAGAAAACACCTGTAATGAAAATCGAAGGATTCAAATGACCCCTAATTTTTAAGTTGAAGTTCACAAGAATGCATTTGATGAGGTGGTCACAATCCATGACATGTCCCAGATTACATTCAAACTGCTTCGGAAAACAGTCATGGCCTGTGGCGAGCCTAAACTCGGCCATTATTTAATGTCCGGGCCATTTTTAGACAAGATATGATTTGTATTTACATTATATTTTTATTACTATTATTTTGAAGATGAAATTTAGAAAAGTTCATCACTTGCTTCATTCCCTGATTCCGATTTAGAAAATCATCTAAGAGGAGCATAGAATTAAAAAATTAATTGATAATATAAATATCTCATTAGTCAACACTCATAAGTTTATAAATTAAAATTTTAGAATTGAGTTCATTTATGCTGTATTTGTATTAAAGTCCCGTCCGCTTTAACTTTTCTCGTCATCAAAGTGGCCTGTGAAACCATTTGGTTGGCCAGGCCTGATTTACACTGATATTGTCTACTTCGACATTAAATAATTCATTGATCTATAAAAGAAGACCTGCACTGAACTGTTGTTAAGAAGAACAGGTTTCAATCTCCAGTAGCACCTTAAAACTCTCCCAACTTCAGATCAGTGGTACCAATTTGTCTGAAAATTAAAGGCGATTTGTACGCTGTGCCCTCTACAATACTACAATCATGCTATTGGTCACGAAATTGTGGAGCCTTATACTCCATAGGTCCCCAATGAGCTGTTATGGGAATTCTTGACAATGCTGATCAGTATTCTGGACGATAAGTCCGATTAAATTAAAAAGACGTTTGATAATATGTTTTATCAGGAGTAGAAATTAAGAAAATTTAATCACTGATACGAAAGACCATTAATTTAAAGATCATGAAATCCGATGTGTACGAATTGTATAATCTCTACAATGAAAATGTGTACGGTTATACAATACGTACACATCTTCAGAGGTCAAACAGACCTCAGTCGTTTTTAGATTATTTTTTTAAAAAGTTAAACTGAATCTATAGTAAAATTTACAATATTTTTTCTTCCATTGCCCACCCGAATAATAACCTACGTCATACAGCAGGCAGCAGGGATACTACGTCTACGTCATGAAGGACAGATTTCTTGGCCACTCTCTTTCAGGGGCCCCATATTAGGTGAGCCAACGTTGCTCCCACAGTAAGGATAAATAGTACAAAGAATGAAAGAATATCCATGTCTTGTCCGGTTTTCGAACCCAGAACCTTTGCAGGCCATTTCCCTGACCCCCACACAGACCGGTCGGCAATTTACCATGCATAGACTGTGTAATGTCATAATTGTGATAAAATATGCAATTTTTAGACAAAAACAGATCCAAACATATAATAACGAAATAAATTTAAAAGACTTACTGAAGCGATTGGCTCTATATCTTCTGTATCCTCATCATCGTCTGATCTGGAACTGATGACTGGATTTAAAGTTGGAGCTATGAGAAAAGGATAGCCGTATTTTTTAAGTCCTGAAGTTGCAGAACCTGTAGATTGTATTTTATAGGTATTGACTGCTACACTTGACGCAACTAATAAATCTGCATTGTCTGATTTCTCTAGTTCTTTGGCAGCTTCACAAGTTTTTATAATGCAAAACATCACACAGATGACTAAACTTTGGCTGATTTTTGATTTAATCTTGCGAAAAGCCTGGAAGAAATAAAAACAAATATCATTAAAGCACTGTAAGCTGAAAGAAAAATTATATTTTGCATCGGGATACGCAGCCCTTGATACACCAATTTCTACGATTGCTTTTCAATTATTTTTAATGATAAACGGATTGTTGCATCAAAATTAAAAAGTTTCAAATAAAAAATTCAAATTTTCTAAATTTTTTTTATTTTATCAATCAATGCAAATTTGTTTCCACACAAATATAGGGGAGTGTCGGGTACCCCCGCCCACTGTCAATTTCATGTGTATAGAACATTTTTTCAAGTCAATGGGCCATCGGACATTAATTGTGATATTAAAAAAAGATTATTTTCTAAGTTTCAAGTATTTATGCAGCTGGTAACATGGTAAACAATGGATGGTGTTTTCTACACTAGGGAGCGCTGCAAGCTCGGGACTGCCTAAATTTCCGGGTTACTGTTTCAGTTGTATTTTAAAGCCATTTGGCATCATTGTGTTTTGAGATTCTTGCAAACAATGCTTTTGATTACTTATGTTTACAATGATAACAATACTGTTTACAATACTAAAAGTGTTAACACTAACGTAAGATGGTGCGCAGCTTGCAACACGAACAAACAGTAATAAACAACTGGAAAGAGGCCAAATCAAGACTGCCAAAAAAGCGAGTTATTCAAAATCTAGCAACCATGTCACCTTTTTTAATAATAAATAACAAAATAACTAAAACAAATTTTCACTCCAAACTCCCCAGAATTACATAATAACATTAATATCTTATGAAATACGGCAGATTTGAGCTCAGAAATCATCTAGTTTATTTCTTTTATTGAAAACAAAATTATCCGTTTGAAAACATCGCCTATCAGAATAACATGTAGTAAGCAGCTGCAAACTTTTTAACCGGAACTAGAGTAGGTCCCGAGCTCGAGATTGTTATTGTTTACATTTCTACTGAAAACACCATCCATAGTTTTGAAAATACGTTGAATACAGTAGCTGTTTGAATGGCTGTTTGAAAATAATGCAGAGTTTGATTATTTATAAAATTTGTGACAGCCATAGTATGTCGTTTTATAAAGTAAATATATCTGTATAGGAACTGTGTCAGTCCTGTGTTAACGACGCTCCAATAAATTACATTAACACAGTGGCGTGCAAAGGTTTTTGTATGCCTGGGGTAAATTCCGCGCTTAGATGCCACTGCAAAGAGGAGTGTAATCGCCTAAGGAAATAGGAACAAGTTTTTTCTCTTTCTTTAAAATAATAATAATAAAGGTTTATAAAAATTGAAAATCCACATTTAATCTATTTTTATGTGAATCTATGCGAAAATTATTGTAGGGTAAAAAAATAGTTTTAACGATTCTTTCTTCTTAAACGCGAAGATGATTTAAATTTTAACTACCTAAAACATAATTATTACATTTTTAAACCCCATTTTATTCTCCGTAAGGTATTTTTCTCGTGACAAATTCAATGTTGAAATAAAAATAATAGTAGCAGATTTAAAATTTTTATGATTTTAGTCGTCGATTGAATACCCCTATTCTGTCTGAATACCCCTATTTCGCCTCTTCATCTTGCCATTACATTAACGTTAAGAGTTACACAGTATTTTTCATTAATATGCGTCTTTCGTGTAAAAATTAATTTTTGCTTTATCCTAAAATTGCTATTTTATTTATTTATCTATTCACAAATTTAATTGGTGATTTAATTCGATTTAAAATGAATTTAGCTATAAATGGCTCTCACATATTTCATCAAAAGTATTATGCATCAACATTTTTAACTAATGAAATTTAAACCATTTGTGTTTAAAAGTAAAAGAAGTTTAAAATGGAAACAAGCGTTTCATTTTTAGCATTCATATTTCTTAAACAATTTATAGCTCTTCCTACTGTATTGAATTAGTTGCATAATATTTGTAAGTACTACATTACTACATCGTTAATTACAAATTTTTACAACACTAATTACAAATTGCTACATCACTAATTACAAATTACTACTTCTCAAATTACAGATCAGTACATCTCTAATTACTACATAACTATTTACAAATTACTACATTATTTGTAATAACTGAAAATGAAAACAAATAATATTAGTTAGAAGCAAAATTTAATTTTTTATTTATTGGATTTATTTATGGATACTTGCAAGGGGGGATAAGAGGGCGCAAATGCACCCTCGATCCCTTTTGACCCCCCTTGACGGTTATCCATAGCGAGAAATTAAAAAGTTCGTAACTATGATAAAGTATTAAATAACGATAAGTAAAATTAAAGCCATTGACTTATTGAAAGGTATGCCAAACGTTTCTCTCTTGATAAAAGTAGAGTTAGAAATCGGAAGCTTGCCTTTTGGCTATAGTAAATCCTCAATGTCCATTACGAAACGATTTCTTCAGCTCAGCTTTGAAAAAAAGAAAACAAAAATCTGGGTTGAGGAGTTCATGTGGGAGTGACGAAAGAAATTTTAAGGAAGAAGATGCTACTTGAAGATGGTCAAAGTTGCGAAAGAGGTCTGCCAATCAGTGGCCTAAATTTCACCATTTCGTGACCTCCCCTAAGTTGAAGATCATGCAAATTACTTTTCATTGTTAAGAGATAATGGTTTGTTGAAATGGGAGGAAAGTGATCTTTTGTTACAAGTATTTTTAATAAATTGGGAAGTCGAATTTCCATTGTTATTTATATCGATATTTTTTTTAAAAGAAAATTAAGACGAAATTTATTTTGAATTGATTTTTTAAAGAGGAAATTCACTATTTATTAATGTATATTTCATATGACTCTATTTCATTACTCTATTTTATTTCCTTAACCCTCTAACGCAGAATTTTGATGAAACATATTTTTAATATTTTTTTCCTTATTTTGCATTAATTTAGGTCAAAATAAGTGAAAAATAATATATTTAGAATTTTTAAAATTCATGGTAAAATGAAATATTACATGAAACACCTGTGTCGTTTTCTGCGATAAGGGTAAAATCTTTACAACACGGCTCACTTCTAAATAATAACTTTTCAAATTTGCAGTTATTTAGATCTAAGAAAAACAATTATTCATCATTGAATTTTTTTTTAAATTTACAAAATCAATTATTGATAAATTTTTGGATATGAATGAAAAAAAATATTTTCAAACTACTTCTTTTGCATTTTAAATTTTAGTACAAATATAATTCCGATAATCTTGCAAATATTTTTTGGTAATTATTAGACTGTTTTTTTATAATTGAAAAATACCAAAATATACTTTTGCTTTTTTGCTTGCAATTATATAGAGCATCATTACATATATAAATATATAGATATATTAGAATTAAGGAATACATATATCATTAGAATTAAGGTAATTATGTTTTTTTTTCAAAATTAATAAAATACACAAAAATTTTATTTAAATTTGCAAATTTTAGTTCAAAATTTCAGTTGCTCTCCTGACTGAACTACTGGGAACATGTTTTTTAGATTTAAGGGTACACCTATTTGTACCTTTTTTCCGTTCTCATGATTTGAGGGTTACGAATTCTAATCCATCAAATAAAACATTTAATGTCTTGTTTATTTAGATTTATTTTTTGTCTGATTCCCTAACTGGAATATTATCTGCCCTGCATAGTTAGTATATTCAGGTATACCCCACACAGTATTTTTTTTATTTTTTTTTATTCAAGAACAAAATAATTCCTCGTGCACCACTGAAAAAGTACAACACGAGGCTTACAGATGTAAGTATGGTAGCAAACAATGTAGGATTTTTAAACAGAAATATATACTAAAAGGGCATGTAAAAATTCGAAGAAAAAAGAAATAAAAATAGAAAAAGTAATAAAAACTAAAAAACATTTACAAAAAGGATGAGGAAAAAGAAAAATTTAAAATAGTACACAAAACAAAGTGATTTATAAAATTGCATTAAAAACTGAATCAATGAATCGTTTCTTTTTTTCCTCTTTTTCAGTGTACGTTCGCAACTAGAAAAATTACAAACCGGTAACAAAATTGTTATAAAAAAGCTGAGAATTTCTTGGTATCAGTTTTCCCTTTAGAATAACAAGCTTATACAAACATTCAGACAATCTGCATTCTTTAACCTTGAGTTATAGAATTGAGTAATATCTGGTAATTACAAATATAATAAAACACAATTTCTCGTTTAAATAATACTATCACTCTTAAAATTTTTCCAGATGCGTACGAACCTTGCTTTTTATTTATTTATTTTTAAAGCACTATACTATAATGCGAATTTGAATATAATTTTTTATTTCAGATTTATTTTCAGTGTTAATATTGTACAGGGAAATGTTTTTTTTTCTTCTATTTATGAGCTTTAAAAACTTTTCGATGCTATAAAAGATAAATTCATTTCCTCATTCTTTAAGCGTTTTGAATTTTACTAAGACTAAAAATATGGGAATTCGAAATATGGGTGATTTGATACGTTCTTTAAAGTGATGCAATTATTTAAAATACGTCATAATGTTTTTTGAAAAGATAGTCTATTTTCAATCAGAGAACAACAGGTGGATTTAGACTAGTGAATTTCAGTTCTTTAAGTAGTCGTATCTTAACTTCATTTAAGCGCATTCCAGTTTTGTTTTTCAAAAAGGTTTTGTTGGTCTCATATACACGCTTTCACTTTTTTCTCTCGAATTCACCTTTGTTCGTGTGAATGAAAGAGCTTAGGTGAATCTTTTTATTTTTTTTTAAATGTAATGGCCTGTTTATTTCTTGGGAAAGCGGTCACGGATTAACACCTTTTTTGTTGAATAACTTTCTCTTTTGCCTTACTTTATATCGCATAAGGGAAAAAATAGAAATATTTTTATTAATTCGTATGGACTTCTGGGCCATGTACAGAGTTTCCAAGGATCTTGGGAAAATTTCACAATGATAACGAAAAGAAGTCAAACTCGATAATTTAAAACATATTTTACAACTAAATGTTATTATCATTATTATTTTCCTGAAAAATATATGAGTGTTTTACTAAACTTTTAATCTTTACCCATTCTGGATTACTGTTGAGAAAATGTAACATCTTGAAATGTAGTAATGAAAAAAGTACCTTTATAGAAAAGGTTTACTGCTTAAATTAATTCGATATTTTTGGGCTATGACTTTAGTCTCAAAATATGTCCTTTGTATAAGTTCAAATAAAAAATATAGATAATATTAATAATGTAGAAATTAATTTGAATATTTCGTTTTCCAAGATAAATTTCCAAAATAGATTAGCTGTGTTACCAGTTTCTTATAATTTTCAACAAAAAAAAAAGGTTTTGGGGAACCTTTAATAAATTAAAGTAATATATATATATAAAAAAGAGAACAGAAAAGAAACTCCTCTAGCATTAGTACCCCGTAGTTATTAACTTACACAGTTGTAGAGTTAGCAACACAACAATTCTAACATTCAAAATTTTTATGAAATATTTGATCCGATAGTGTTGACTCAATTTTAATGGCCTAACATGAAGTATGCTGGCTAGTTAGTGCAGGCGGTATTTTAATTTAGGAAATCAGATTTAAAACATACGTTCTCTTAATAAATTTATTTTTTTCTATGGATTTGGATTTCTGACTAGTAAAATATGGGAGGTAGCGGCAATACGGAAAATATGGTGGAAACACGAATATGGTTTTTTATGACATTAAACGTGGCCACTCTGCTGGTGTGACTTAAAACCTCATTCAGCAATCTGGTTGGGAGCAGTTCAATCATCCGTCGTAAACAACAGACTTTGCACCTTTAGACTGCCATTCTTGATTTTAGCTTGATTTTGGAGAAGCTCTTTGACGGCGATGACAACACAAAAACCGATTTTCAGTAGGCAGGGTGGCAGGGACTATTTTTAGTTGCGTCGTGGCGTCTTTCTTTTTAGAGAATGTAGGCAAGTTGGTGTTTCCTTATAGCAAATGTCTTAATTCTTCAGCTAACTATGTAGAAAAGTAGCTGAAGAAGTGCTGTTTTATGAAGAAATAAATTTTTGTTTGGAAAAAACATTTATTAAGTGAGAGTTTCTGAAACGGTATTTACTTTTCAAAGACACTTCGTATACAATATTTTTTTTATATCAATTAAAGTATATAATTTTAAATGACAAAATATAAAATTCATTTGTTAAATTTTAATTTACGGTCGAATTGTTAAATTTTAAGCATACGACTTATTAAACTAAGAGAAAAGGGAAATTATTATTAAGAGGAGTAAACCTTCTATTGCTTTTCTTCCATGTTTTCTAGATTGTGGCTGGTGAATTCGAGCTAAACAGAAAATTATGCCAAAACTGCATATTTAAAATTTTTTAAAGGAAAAAACATAGATTTAAATTTTTAAAGGCGCGGATATTGAAGTTGTAAAACAAAAGCCTCAAAGGATTTACTTTCCAAGAATGTTAAACAAGAAAAAAACCGAGTTTAAAACGTTCTAAATCTAAAACAAAGCATTTTCTTTCATTTTGACGAAGTTGTTAGAATTTAATGAAAGAAATGAACAAAAAAGCTTCTAAATGTATGTCTTTGTTGCTAAAACGCCCAAAGAAAGCATTAATTTAGTACTTCAATTTATGTTAACCTCTTTATTTATTTGAATGTTTGAAGACGGGATGCGATTGAAGGACGACAACTTGTTGCTGCAACTACTGATGATTTTAACTTCAAAGAAAAAGAATTAACGAATGAAAACGAACAAAACTGATTCAAGGATGTTTCATTGATTTTTGTGTTGGAAATATAAATGTATTTCAAACCGATAAAAAAAATTAAATATTTTTTTTAGATTTGGAAAAACAAAGATATTTTTAATTACTAATCTAACTAAAACAATGCCTTTTTATTACGATATATAATTATATATATTATATTTATTTAGTTTTATATAATTAGTTTTGTAAAAGAAGTTATCTTGTTGAATTTGTTAAAAAAATTGCTTACATTTTCTTAAATTGAATGTGATAATCGTATATTACAATTTACTTTCAATTGATACCATTCTTGCTCCTATTTCGTGTCAGAGAGAATTATTGATTTCTAATAGTCTAATACTAAAAAGAATATCCGGGTTACACGTTCAATTGTAATTAGGAATATTAGGTAATAGAAGAATAGACTAATTTCCCCATATAATATTGGCAAGGAAGGATGGAATAGTATTATTGCATGACAAGAAACGTTAAATGTTTAAAATGAATTCATCAATTAAATTTAAACACAGACTTTAGTTATTATAGAAAACAATAATTGCCATTGTTTTTCAAGAATAATTAAATTTAAATCCTCATGAAGTACTTAAAACGCAATACTGAAATCATAATTTACTTTTCCCAAGATTAAGAAAGAAAGAATAGTGCCACTCGTAAAAATATCTTTAAAACACATACATTGTAATATCTGGTTTCTAGAGCATAACAATAATAAATACTCGAGGAAAAAATAAATTCTCTAGCTGTCCACAGATTGACCATAAATGACCAAATGACTGCTAGGAAATCCGAGTGACATGTAAGATTTGAGCACGCAAGTTGAGTTGTTTAATTCTAAATTGAAGATCGCCAGTGAAATGAAGAAATCTGTCTACAAGTTTATGGGATAGGGTTGGGTGATTTCGATCAATTTGTCATACAACTCCTTTGAATTCGATACCTGATAGGGATATTAGTTGTAGATGACTGAATTTGGAAATATTTGTAGTCTCTTAAAGTTGTTTTTATGGAATCAAAAGGAAATCAAACTGTCAATATCACCTTTTCATCTGTGTTTTTTTTTTCCGGCTTTACAAATTATAATTTAAGAAGTATTTTAAGACGAGCACAAGCTTTCAAATGATGTAAAATGATATTAGTTAGAATTAAGTGAAATATTTTGCGTATGATTTTTAAAATATTGAGGCATATGCATACATAGATGAATAATAGGATAAGCACAGGTTAAAATTTGTCTTAAGACTTCCGGGTTTCTTTTTCCGATTTATTTTCATGCTTAAGCTTGAAAAAGTTTACAGTCCTATATTATTATACTGGTAGTGTTTTCAATAAACGCGTTCTTTCAATTCAACTACAAACAAATTTGTCAAATAAACGAATTTGGCAACTACAAATGAATTCGGACAACTATAAATGAATTTGGACAACTCCAGAAACATGCTATTGTACCTAAATAATAACAAATGGTATTTTATACAAATATTGCCAAATTAGGATTAACGCTTTGTTTATGTCGGTGTTAATTCTCTTAAATTTATTTATAGCTCACAACATTTCGGAATTAATAAATTACAAGGGGAGATGCACCAGAAGTTTTAAAAATTTGTTCCGGTTTTTAGTCTTTTTTATGGTGTACATTTAATTCCTCATCCATATTCATTAGCTTTATACGTTTCAGAAATAAAAAGCATTGAAAAATGTTACACATTAACAAAAGCAAGGGAGCTTTTACTTGATTAGTCACAAAACACTGCATATTTTAGAAGTCCTTAACGCGAACGGTTGATCATCTTTAAACGGAAAACATGTTTTATTATTTAAGCCTGTTACATTATCTCCAGCTTGGCTATCGTTATTTTCATAACGCGAATGAATTTTTTAATCTTTAGATAACCGCGAAGCATTTATTAATATTTCAACGAAGACCCATTTTTTTCCAAGGTTTTTTTTTCTTCCTTTCTTTGTTATTCAGACTCGTGCTAAAATAGGTACCGCCATTAATAGCATTTAAATATTCAAACAGTTTACTTGGAATAAGTTCATTAATTCGAAGGTTATCCATCATCTTTAGAGAAGATAACCCGAATAAAGAAATCTTAAGCGAGGAAAACGTTTTCTCTGTTGGAAAAAAAAATGAATTTCTATTCTCCTTCTGGAGAACTAGAGCCTCACCCAGTTGGATTTATTTTAAGCGGGCAGAGCTTCTAAAACAAATTAATTCAAATAATTGTTCTCATTTTACTTGCTCGACTGCATCTTTAACTTCATTTAATAAACAAAGTTGCTGCAACGCAATCATTTTTCCGTTTCATCTATTTACTGATTATTAATTAGATAATTATAGTTATTATCACATTCAAACCCCAATTTCTCCGAGTTTTTTCTTCTTTTTTTTGCTGGAAAAGTATTTCTATATAGAGCGTAACAAAATTTATGCATTGATATTTGACTTAAAATAATTTTAAACACCACAGCAATTTAAAAAAAAAATTTTAAATTTTAAAATAATAATAAAAATTTTGAGTTTGCAATTTTGATTTGCAATTTTAAAATAATAAAAATTTTGAGACGAATACTACATGTTCCTTTTTTTGAACGTCTTCTATAATCCAATGGAAAATTACAGGGAAGTCAATTTTTTCAGTGTTAGCATTTGTATTAGATTTTTGGCAGTCATGTTAATCTAAATACGATAATAAAATCAGTGTTACGTTCCAAAATAATTTAGATATCAAAGTTTTAACCCTTTGCACTCCGATGTCACCTCCGAGGCACCACCAATATTCCCCACTCTAAAACTACAAAATTTAATAATTAGTAAGCACATTATTTTAAGAATTTTAAATGATTAAACGCTTATATTAGTTCAAACAGTATTTTAAAGTACTCGGTCTGCAAAGGGTTAAACCCAATATTAGCTGAAAAAGTAAAATAACTAATTTAATCACAAATGTGTTATAATATTTTTATAAAGACACTTTTCTCATTATTACAGAGTGTGAGTCTGGCAGGTAAACGGCTAAAGTGCTGTTGAAATTTAAAATAACCGGTTAAAGTGCTGTTGAAATTTTAAAAACATTTACTTATCAAAATGACATTTCTCTACCTCTTTAAATATTGTAAATAGATATAGAAATATATAATAGAAATATTGTAATAGAAATTTTTGTAATTTTTAAATAAAAAAAAAATTGCTTGTGATTGATTGAAAAGATATTATTTACCATTAAAAAAATACTGATTTATGGTTAGCGGAAAAAAATTGGTTTAAGAATTCATCTTTGGAAAAATAATTTGGCAGGAAATCGTAAATATTCTAAATATATTAGAATCTTTTTCAAAAACATCAAAGTTTAAACTTTATTCCGTTCATTGACCTCAAATGTTGTTTATTTATACCACCTATTCATACATCTTCAAACTTTTATTATTCTTTCCTCTAAAAAATATGTTTCTAACATCTATGAACAATTCATCTGCTTTCAAATCAATGACAACCATTAATCTACCCGTTAAGTTATCCCTAAGCTTCTGGTTCGTGTTGTATTACATAAGATATTATTTAAATCGAAGATATCGCCAGCGAAATATAAGAAGAAGGGAGAACACTATGAGAAGATCCGAAATACGGGTCATTGTCGAAAAATCATTTGCAGAAGAATAGAGTGGATATTGTCCGCAAAATTCTTAAATAAAACTTCCTTGTTTGTAACCCGATGACCCGTGCTTTATAAGTATAATGATAGAATAATTCTTTACTAAGGTGTTTTTTTTTAGAAACCGGCTTTAAAAATAAAAGAAGGATTACGCGACTGTTTTTTTTTAAGCATGATGTGAACTTGAAAGGTCGAAGCGACAAGGATAAGTTAAAGGTTAATTATGGTAAAGAATGTTTAGTCAAATTATTTTTTTTCTTCTAAAAATAATATGTTGATTTTTTTCATAGTTAAATTTGTTGGCTTTTGATCAGAGATACCAAAACGAATAAACTGCTAATAGCTATCGAACATCTATGAGTAGGCTTAGGTAACACTCAAATTGCAGTAATTTAAGTATTTTTAATGAATTTATTATGCTTTCGCTACGCCATTATAAGAATTTGAAAGGTCGAAGAGACAAAAGTTAAGTTATTGGCTAACTATGGTAAAGAAGGTTAAAGTAAATCATTATTTTTATTTTTTTAGATAATCAGTAAAGTATTTTTATAGTTAACACGTTGAATACCACGTTGAATGCTAATTTTACATGGATTGCCCGCCTGAGCAAACGGTAAATAACAAATTAAATTTGCAAATGTTAGAAGATTTTACTATTTTTTTAAAAGGTTTAGCATGACGTTATCATGTTTCGAAATAGTGGTGGATAAAAATCCACTAAATTGAATTTATTAAACCAAGAATCACAATTAATAAACTACCAGTTGAAAATATTTATTCGCTGTCTGGAGCAAGTTGGCATCTCTGTGTATATAAATAAAACTATTTCTGAGTGTTCTATGTATTGCATTAATTTCTTCAAACCATTTTAATAACGATAATAATATAAAAAAAATTAAAAATTTACTCGAATTATGTGTTTCTAATAATCTTGGCTTCGCCGGTCACCGGTGACTCCCATGGCATTCAACGTGTTAAATATATTAATTTTTGATCAGTGATGCCACTTTTCGATCAGTGTTAAACTATTAATGGCTTTTGGTAATATTACGCTCTGTAAGGAAACCTTTATCTAGTAGTAATAAAATGAAATTTGAATTGAAATTTGTATTGAAATTTTAAGCAGACTTAACGTTTATATTTAATCAACTCATCGAAACTCCTAGTCCTAGTGTTTTGATTTTATTGGGCATCTGGGTCGCGAAGCGACCCCTATCCCATTCATCTGGAATTTTAACACTGTTTTGGTTGAGCATTGAGATAAGCAGGAAGTGGAGTTATTCATCGAAACTCGTAACGATTATTTGACTATTTATGTTTAAATTATTTAAACGTAACGGTACTCAAATTAATTTTAAATCTAATTCATTAAAACAAGAATCGAGTTCGAATGCTTAAAAGTGGGTACGAGATTAATTGTAGCAATAATATCTTCCGGAAGATTCGGAAAAATTAGCACGTACGTATTTCGTTCGTTCGTTCGGTGGAACTGGGCATCTGAGGCCTTGCGGCCCTTACACGTACGTATTTGGTTCTGCTTTTAGAATTTAAATTAACGCCAGCGTAGCTATCAAGTTATGAAACTATTAATACACTTATTTTGAATAAATTAAAAGTGGTGGCAAAATTTTTTTCCTTTTTAGCAGTCAATTTCAGAGAGAGGAAATGCATTGATAACTACAATATTATAAGAATGTCAATATATTTAGGGAAGGAATCACGTTTTTGGAATCATTTTCGCTAAAAACACTTCCCATCATTTTTAATAATTTCTAGTTAGGTTTTAAAATAAAACTACAGTGGATTAATAGGTTTAATATAATTGGGGTCCGATGTAGATTAGTCACGCAGGGCTACTAACTTTCTACACATCACAGAAAAATTTCTTCTAATGGTAGCTAAGATTGCGTCATAATATATGATTCTATATTTTGCAAATATGATTTGTATTAATGATATTTTCCAAATCACTGCATGTAAATGATTCAAAATTTTACATGAAATGCCACTTTGTTTCATCTCTCTCATGGGAAGGATTTTAAAACGTTAGAAAAATTAACGCGAATTCTGAAAGCTTTGGCTTCTTATAATCTACCTCTCCATCTTACACTTTGAAAAAAGCATAGAAGTGACAGTTCTGGTTACAAGACTTATTGATTTGTGAGCTTTCAATAAATTTTAAAATTCATTAATTTAAATTTAGTTGTGACTATTTATGTTTTTTTTTTTAATTTTAGTTTGTCCTAAATACCGTTTTTTATTTCAGTACTGCACTTAAACTGTTAATCAGTAAAAGCAAAGCTCATACAAAGTATAGTGAAATATTCAGTGCAATTTTTGTCAACGCTGTTTCATAGTTATGAAGAAATGGTTATACGAAAGTAAGCAATTCACGAAACCTAAACTTCTGTAACCAGGAAATTACAAATAAAATTATTAAAATTAACGTAACTATGAAATCAATTTTTTTTCTTATGGGTTATACAACTCTTATTTGAAATAATTAACCTCCGCAAAACCATTTGAGTGCAGCTCCAAATAATGGACAGCCATTATCTGAAAAACATAGATATTTTTTAATTTTTTAAAAGTGACTATTATCAAGATTAATGAAAGTTTCATAAAGTTAGCATCCATTTCACACTAATATATTTGAATTGATCATATTTTGGGTAGATATAAATCCCTCAAAGTATGGAATTTTCTCGCTACTTAGTAACCAATTTAAAAAGTTTTCACACAATGTTTGTTTAAAATACATAAAAATCTAAAAGGGGCTCCATTTGTCTAAAACTTACATTTATATTTGATTGGTAATCACTATATTATCTTTTGAAGAGTTAATAATACTTGTGGGCTGCGCCCCCTGCTCGCTAACGCTCGCCAACCCCCGAAAATTGCTACGCAATCTTATATGGTTTGCTTCGCAAACCAAGCTCGCTTCGCTCGTTACTAACTTAGGTGCATTGCAAATGCACAAAATTTCAACAATCATTCAACAATCAATTAGAATTCAAACAATCATTCAAATCCATATAAAAACTTTTTTTAAAAAAAAAATTATATCTTTTTAGTAAATACTAAGTCATTAAAATAAATTGATCAAAAATCGTCAAATAAATTCTCGTCAAATAAATTCGTAATATATAAATTCGTGAAAAAAAGCGCTTTTGACAAAATACTAAAATAGAGATCTATTGACAAAGACTACTCACTCTCACTTCGGCCTAGCTTCATAGTATGAGATTGCCGCAGCTGATAGGGTGAATTTCGGAATAGATTCAGTTTCCCTTTTTAAAAGCGCTTGAGCCACCTCAGCTAAATTTGGCATGTGACATTTTTAGCGGCAATCATTGGTCCATTTTCTAGCGTTGCCATTCGGGGAGTTGTAATGAGGCTTTTTTTGTCGCCGTGTAAGAGAAATATATGTATATATATATAGATTAATCACATATATTTATAGAAAAAATATCAAAACTTACTGTTTACTTTTTAAAACTTTTTCTACGTTTATTCTTTTGAATATAAAAATTTTTTTTGTTTCTTGTTTCTTGCTTAGCAATCACAATAATATGTAATTATTTATTTCGCTTATTTTTGAATTTGAAGATGTTCAGTTATTAAAAAAATGAAAACAATTTTTATGAATATCACGTATATACATGACACTAAGATTATTTTTTATTTTTATAAATATTTATTTGGTGAACAGTCTTTCTTTTCTTTCTTTTTGATAAAAAAGATATATCATCAAATTGAAATAAGGTAAAAATAACAATATTCTGTCGAAAGGAAATAGAAATTAATTATTCACGCAATTAAGGGGGAGGGGTTGGAACATATGCGTCCCATCGTAATTTTTAGACAAGGCACATAAGTCATACCCGTGTTTCCTTCTACGAAACATGTATATGTTAAGATGAGACCGGAATGATTAAAATCGCTCTAGTTTCTTGAAAAAAAACTAACATTCCGTTAACGCTCACAAAAATACTAAATAATTGAATGCCTTATTAGGAGGCAGTAATAAGTCACAAAAACAAAAAACTTTAAAAATATGAATGTTTATTAGGAAAATGAAGTAAACTGATACAATTTCCTTGTTCCACTTTCATGCCGCGATAGATTTTTGATACAGCAAAACGTTTTGTTGGAATTTTATTAGCAATCATCTCATTGCCCTAGTGTCAATCATTTTAGAAAACTTGTTGTTGGGAAGAAATATTATCAGACATTTAACTTTCCCAATGATCCATTTTACAACAGCCCTAAGGGCTCTCGAATCAGCGCTAGGGAAAGTGCTTCGGTTAAGAAGACATAGGTGATGAACTTTCTCAGAACTTAAGAAATTGGATCAAGGTTTTCAATTGCTCTTCCTGCCTAAAGCCTCCTTTTCATACTTGTTTTGACTTTCCCTGTGGTGAGAACTTTTCATTTTCCTCCATTTGGAATGATATTATCATGAGCATTATTTTGAAACTAATGCACTGAAATAAAATGACAGCTAGAAAACAGCGTTGAAATAAATATATGATTAATCAGGGAAATTACTGTCACATATGTCGTCTAGAATATTCAGCTTGTATAAGAAATGATTTCCTTGTAGGGACAAACGTTATCATGATATCTCGGAGATCGCCTGATGCACCATAAACGAGACGCCAACTTTTACACTTTTTCTCGTTAGACTTTTCGAACGTGAACATATAATCAGACAAGCCAACTGTTCCGAATTCTGCAAAATGTTTTCAGTAAACTAAATTTTTCCATATTTTCAGGTAATTTTGCCAACAATTTAGAGGGCTCACTGCGTAATGACTCTGTTGTTGTTTTTAATCATTCACAATATAGCCTCAGATATATCAGATCCATGAGTTCAAACGCTCTTGCAAAGTCGAGCACCAAAATTGTTCGTCAGAGAATGTCCTCCAAGGAAAATTCCAGACAATAAAGGATGTGTTCGGGGAAAGCAGGTTTCAATTTGCACTTACTGGGTGCTGGGTGGACTTTGCCCCCGAATTTGAAAGTTGAGTCACTGATAAATCGTGAAATCGTGCAAATGGTCACTGATAAATTGTGAAACTGTCGTCTATCTCCCTTGAATTCTAGAGCACTTCCAGGGCTTTTTCTGCCAAACCAGAGTTGCCTGTCACAGTTTTTCTTCCGAGAGAAAATCTCTTGATATTATCTATCCAGAGATTACCTCCGTGAGGTACTATAGTTAATCATAACTTATCACACCAGTCTGATATATATGAATGGTAATAAAATGAATTTTTTTAAATGGTAATAAAATGGATCTATTTGCAATACTTCTTGGATAGTATTTCTTTTTCTTAATGTCCGATAAGAAAAAGTCTGCCAATGGACCGTGTGTGATATTTTCATTAAAGAATTCTTTGCTGAAGATAACATTAAATTTTGCTTTTTCACATTTTTCTGGTTTTCTAACTTAAAATATAGGATGCACTAATTAATTAGCATTTCTGAGGTCATTCCCCCCGAATCATTAAGATTGAGTCCTAGAACGTGATGATTCGATCATTAGATCAAAAGTTATTCAGAGTGGTCCGTTTATTTATTAATTTTTTGTGTGTCAGTGCTTAAGGCACTGAACTGTTCATGTGAAAGATTGAGGTTCGAACCAAAGTGGAGGCTTGAATCCCATTCAGTTTCAGATCAATGGGTCCCAACTTGTCAGAATTGTTGAATTATGCCGTTGGTCTCAAAATTGTGGAGCCCTAACCCACATGTCCTTGCCTTACCAATAAACGAACTGCTGTATCAATGCTTTGCTAATTTATTTATTCATTTATTTTTTTGCTATTGGAGAAGCAGAATTTTTATTTACGATGTTTCTTCATGGTTTAAATTATTACTCTATAATTTAAAATGTATAAAAAAGTTTTCTCCAAATGCAATACTTTTATTATTTTTTCACTCAGTATGTATCATTTTCAATAATCAATTAGGCCTAACTAACTTCTAAAAATTTTAATTCTAAAAATTTGGTTAATAATAACATTGTTTATGAGTTTAAAATGTGTCTAAAAGGTCTTAAAATTAAAGGTTAAAATTTGTCACATTTGTCTTAAAAGTTGTCTCTAAATATTGTTTATGAGGTTAAAATTTTGTGATACTGAACTTGCCGTATTTATTCACATTCAAATTACATTGACTTAAAATCAAGATGATTAGTAATAGAGAATTTTCAAAGCTTTCAGCGTTAAACAATAATTCAAGGCTTCATTGAATTTAATTAGAGTTGTAATGTTCTAATTTCTCGGAGTTTTCTATAAACTGTTTATAATTTCTTTTTTTAATACTCTTCTCAGATTTTGAATCACTTATAATATTTCAGGTTTCACTAAAATAATTAAAGTTATTTTTCTTAGTATATAAAATAAATATCAAATTATTTTAATTACTATTTTTGCAGTTAAATCACATTTCGAAATAAAATCAAATAATATTAGTTTTTCACTTAATGAATTAAGCTTTAAAAGCTGAATTCACCATAATATCACGTAGTATTTAATTAAATTTTTTTATTGTTTCACAATTTGAACACGTATAGCTATAGTCAACTATTTATTTAAAAAAAAGAAGATATTTTTACCCAGACGGTTTCAAAATTACATTTATCTATTATATTTTGGAGTTTAGTCATCGGTCGAAACAAAATCTAACTAGACATGTTTTCAATTAATGAATTAAACTTTAAATGCCATAAGAATAAATAATATTTGCACTATAATTTCACACAATATTTAATTGCATTTGTTATTTCTTTTTAAAATTGTTTGTTCACTCAAAATAAATGCTATGTTACATACAATTGAAATGTCTTTGAACAATCATAGTTATATGCAGGTATTAATTTTATTAAAAAAAATTATTTCATTTGGTCAGTTTTAAAACAATATTCGCTGATCACGATTGGAAGAAGAACAGTATAGGTCCATGGAAGTTGATTCTGAGAAAAAACGAATTTTAAGACGGACCGTTCCTCCATAGTCCTTCTTCACTTTGTAATAACTCTCGGGGAGAACCGATTTTCTACACTAATTTATCAAAACTTAGTTATGCTCAAAATGCAACAGATGATGTTCCAATCGTCAGTTTTGAGAAAAATGGATAAAATCCATTGTTCCCTTTTGATCTTTTCATATTTTAATATCACTTGCCGTTATTAAAAATTTTTCATAAAGAGAACTTGTGCCTGGTTTTCTATGCAATCTAATTTCGTAAAGAATATTTATAAACTTTATTTTTTAGGGATTGAATATATTGCAAACGAAAATATCAACTGCTCAGTTTTCTGCGAATTATTTTATAAAGTGGTATAAAATTAAAAGCAAAAAGTTTAAGAATTTTGTTTAATTTTGGATACTTTTTTAAATTATCACGGGGTAACTAAATTATTATTTTTCAACTGGGAACCTGAGGCCGTATATGACATGCGATATGACTAGAACAATGTTTCATTTGTCTTATACATTATTTGAATTGTTTTTATGCAGTTGCTAAGAGAAACCACTTAAAATTACATTAATTAAATTAAGAATTAAACATTAAAAAAGTGTTATCTCAAGTAAACATTTCCATTCAGCATTATTGTGTTAAATACGGACTTAGCTTTGTTTTTTATCAAAATTTTTTTGTTAAATACAGACCTAGCTTCTTCTTCTTCTTTTTTTTTTTTATCAAAAATGCTGTGTTAAATACAGACCTAGCTTTTTTTTTTTTTTTTAATCAAAAATGTTGTGTTAAATACAGACCTAGCTTTTTTTTTTAAATCAAAAATGTTGTGTTAAATACAGACCTAGCTTTTTTTTTTTTTATCAAAAATGTTGTGTTTAATACAGACCTAGCTTTTTTTTTTATCAAAAATGTTTTTCTTAGCGGTAGAGAAATAACATATTTAAGCATAAAATTTAGAAAATTTGCTAATTTATCTACTGGACATTGGATCTTGTCTTGTCTCTCAGTACCAGCCCGAAGGCTCTTGCTGATTCACCTGATATGGTAACAATAAAAATGCATAAGGCAGCATTAAAAAAACACATAAAATTTAAACTTAAATGGCTTATAATCATGATTCGTTTTTTTAATGTTTAAACTAATTGGGTATAATATAGCCTACGTCACAGGTTGTGTTGTTCCTACTAAATTTAACCCATGAACGGCATTTTCTGCGAGCCTAACTTCAAGCCACAAATAAACAAACGAAGTGTTCGATCGTTTAAATAGCTGCTCGCCNTTTGGTGAGAATGCTCTCTCTTGTCAAAAAATACAAAATAAACTGACCTCAAATGAAACTCAAAGGACTTCGAATCAAATAATTAAGGAAACTACTATCACGTTTAATATAAAAGGAAGATTTATTAACTAAACAATAAAATTATAGCATAGCAGTTCCAAGAAACAAATCTCACACTCATTCAAAAAAACAATTTACATTCTAATTAATCACCACAGCAACCACAAAACTCTTCTCGTTACCATCCATAAACTCATATATAATAAATAAATTATTTAACAAAAAATACGATGCTCATAAGCACATAATATTTTACACTTTAGTTATTTCAGTTTCCGTTTTTAACAGTGCTATATGTTGAGCCATCTCATCCAGATTTAGCGGCTCTCATCTGACATTTTTAGCGGCAATCATTGGTCGATTTTCTAGCGTTGCCATTCGGGGAGTTGTATTGAGGCTTTTTTTGTCGCCGTGTAAGAGAAATATATATATAGATTATCTCAAGTAAACATTTCCATTCAGCATTATTGTGTTAAATACAGAGCTGGCTTTTTTTTTAATCAAAAATGTTTTTCTTAGTGGTAGAGAAATAACATATTTGAGCATAACATTTAGAAACTTTGCTAATTCATCTACTGGACATTGGATCTTGTCTTGTCTCTCAGCATAAAAGTTGAAAGGTTGCCTTTTTACGTAGTAGTAAAATTATTTTTAATTTTTTTTTAAATTATGCATTTCTAGAAAAAATAACTTTTAAAATTACGGAAATTCTGTAGAAGTTGATGAATTAGCTAAAATGCTAAAAAATGTCCTTAAATTTACTAAAGCCATATTTCTTCAATTTTGAAGATTCTTTCTTTTGATTCAAAAATTTGACCTTAAGAGAGTAAAGTAAATTGAAGACAATATTATAGTTTTGTCAATGAGTGTCTTGTCAATCTGTGTACGTGCACAGACAACAACATTGTAAATGTGTACATAAGCAGAAATTAAAAGAGTAAACCTATGCATACACAAACAATAACTGTGTAAAAGTGTTCATACACAAACAATAGTTTTGAATAATTGTACTAAAAAAAATTATATCAAGTGTTAATTCCCATTTACGTATGGTAAAAGTCTAGAGATACAGTTTTGCTGCGGACTGAGGTTAAATACTTTCTAGTGGTAGATTTAACGTATGATTCTTGGTTTAGGAAATTCGATTGGGGGTATTTACTCACCACTATTTCTAAAAAACTCAAAAACTTATGAGAAACTCCACTGTATTGCAATTAAGGCTTGTTCAGTTATTTCAAGGATTTCACAGGTGGTTCAAAATGAAAGAAGTGGTAGAAATTAAATTCACATTCTACATATTTAATCTACCAAGCAATTCACTCGTAACTACCACTATGATCTACATTAATTATTCCCATTTGAAATGAAAACATTTTCTACATTTAGTACAATAGTAAACTGAAAAAACACATTGCTGGAAAAAGTTGCTAGCGTTATTAACTTTAATAGATTTTCCTCAATTTATTAATCGCCACTTTTTAGAATTTTAGTCACATGTGGTACCCCTGCCTTTTAAAAAGTTGACAGAATTAACCGAAGATCTGCAAGTTTTAGTTTGTAGTACTCAACCGTTTTCTTAAAATGTTTTGTAGAATCCGAGCAGTTGCTGTGTCTGTTAGTTTATATAAAAACACGCATTAGTAGAAATAGATAAGGGGTATTAAGAAAAGTCATAGCAAAATAAGTTATAAAAACATGTATGTACAAAAAAAAGAAAGAAGCTTTTTTATTTTTCTTTAATAATAAATAAGAATATAATTAAAGTTTTTAACATACCATGTTTTGGCTTTATCCGTATTTAAAAAAATCCAAGTGGAATATTTTGTATAGTAAACAATACGGGGTTGAGTGAAAGTAATCACCGATGATTAGTCAAATAAGTAATTGGCTGTGACTTCCTTTTGTCATCTGGCAGAGAGCAACAGGTGAAGGCTTGTTCTACCTTCACAGGTAAGAAGAACAAGTGAAGTGAAGGATACCTTTCCTCATTTTTTCTGGTTGGTTCGACTTCAGTGATTCTTTTCTTTTAAGTTATTCTTTCATTTCGCCAATTTAAGTCGCCAAATATGAATTTGCATTTGACAGCACCAGCGGTTCCCAACTGTTGTTTATGGAAAGGTCACAGGGGTTAGGTTCGAGAGTTAGGACAACACTACCAGTTACGAAATCCTAAAATAAAATTTATATCCAATTAATTTACCATTTGTTATCTAATATTAATCTGATAATTATTCTCAAAGTTTGTTTTCGTCCTTTTTCATTTTTATTTTAACGAGATCCTCATCTCAACTGATTCCTTTTCAGTTTTTGCATGCAATAAAATCAAATTATAAACTAGACTAGATGCTATTTTTGGCCAGTAAATCACCTGTCTTTCATAAAACTCAGTTTCAAGACTATTGTAGTTAAAACTACACAATGAAAAAATTTCATGCTTTTTAATATTTTCAAAGCAATTAATAAAATTTTAATATATTAAATAATTTCAAAATAAATATTGGCTTAATAATATTTTTCACATTTGCTAATGATATATTTCGAAGTCTCTGGGTTTCGTTAATAGAAATTTGATCCTTTAGTGGTTCGTAGGCAAAATAAATTGGATATATAATATTGTTAAATTAAACACCGCTGGTCTTATTGTAATCTGTTAATTTTTCCCTAAAAATTTATACATTCACACTCTATTTTTATTCGCATAAGTGTGATTTGCATGATTTTGACTACCATTATATTTAAATAATTTAAACATATATAAGTTGACTTTCTGAAGATGTGTATAAGAAAATCACATACCTGCTAACTTTTAATCCTTTAGCAGATGATTTCCCTCAGTGGTAATAAAATTGAATTTGAATTACAATTTTAGGCAGAAACATACGCTATATTTTGAAAAAGACTTATGCGGATTGTAACTTCTTTATTACATATTAATATATGTGCTTAATTTTTTTAAAACTTGTGGTGGTCAAAAAGATGATAAATTAAGTTTATAAATGCAAGGAATATATATAAAGCATACATTTTACTACCACTTTAAATATAGAAATAAAATTTTTACGCCAAGTGCGTAAAAGTTGGCAGTTATGAAATCTTCCCATGCCTGGCATTTAACGTCTTCCGAAAATGAGCTTTTAAATGGTGGTAAATTAAAACAATTACCGATTAACAATCTCATTCAAAAAGTTATTTATATTTAGACCAGATTGAAATTCGCTGTCGTAAAATCTATTGTGCTTTTATATATTTGTTTCAATTATTTATACGTAGTGGCTATCTATATCATTTATAATGATTATCATGATTCAAAAAGTTTAATGGAATAACACGAGTACCGTTACCTCTTTAAATACGAACATGAAATCTTTCGAAAACACCGGAAGAGTTAGCATCGATGTAATCATTAAGAATACTTCTCTGACAATCATTAACGTTTATCAGACATTAAGAATACTTCTTTTGCTCTATTTACATTTCCACTATTCGCATCGAATCATCACATCGATCATGATCAGTATGAATAAGTAAAGAGCCTCAAGCGGCCTCATGCACCAGGTATTTTTTTTTTTTCAGTTTTGAAATTGTGCTTTAATTATGACTAAAATTTTAATAAAACAGCAGCTTGTAAACTCATTTGAAATGGTAATTCTCTACCACTTTTCCACTTCTGAGAAAAAAAAAAACTTTTTATACAAATTACCTTTTAAACGCTTCTGTTCAACTTTTGGAATATATCCCTTTTAAAAATGATAAAGAAAACTGATTTATTTATTTCATTCTTAGCATTGAAAGTGCAGGGATAGTAATTTGCATAAACAAAGACTTATTAATTATTTCTTAAATTTTTTTCCAAAATCAATTTGTTGTTACATTTTTAAGCGAAATTGGTAGTTAAATAAAATAAAAATTTATTTATTTTAATTAAAAATGCATCACCATTTTCTTTCATAGAATCGTTTTTCTCATTATTAATCCATTTCATTTATTTGCTCCTTATATCTGCAATAATTCTCCAATAATCACAGTTTGCAGATTAAAATTCATAAAAAAAGCAGATTAAATAAGCAGAATAAACAAACTAGCTATAGCTACAACTTAACCTTTTTTTTCTTGGCTTATCATTAACATTTATCTGAGCTCCTAAGGACGATGACGGTTTTTTCTCCAATTCATTATGAAAATTTTGATTTTAAGGTGGTACTTTCTAAAAACTGCAATTCAAAATGGAACGATAAGAAGAAATAAATATTCGTATTCTATATAAGGATTCTCTACTAAAATAAGTAACTATTGGCATGAACTTTGAGTCTTCAAATGTAATCAAATGTAAAAACTTCGTTACCCCAACAATGCCCAACGACAAAAAGTTGTCTATCAATAAAAAACTATCAGAAAAAAGTGTTAGTGGGTATTTCCTACTATTACGTATCACTTTAGCTTAAGAAGGGCACCATGCTCTGACTGCAGATCCAAATATAAATATTTATTCAATATATTATGGTGGACTAGTCTCTGGAAAATAAATCCTAAAAACAAGAAACTTGTGCTATCATTTTTTCTTCTTGTTTGATAAAAGGAGCCGTCTTTTTAAAAGGACGCTAGACACAAATAGGTTAAATACTACAGCATCACGATTTGAGGCGTTTTCAAGCAATTTGTAATTAAGCTAGGTAATATGATGATCCAATTTAAATAATCAATGTTGCGATCTTTTCTTTTCTTTTTTCGGAGAATTTCATTCTGGTAATTTTTTGAGTTTCTACAGTAGTGATGGGGAGATGCATGAGACGAAGACTTCCAATAAAAATTTAAAAAAAAAAAAAAAAAAAAAAAAAACGATAATTCAAACTATCACACAAATTAAAGCTAACAAAATACTCAATTTTCACTTTTCCTTTTCACCCCTGTAGCTTATAAACGTGGTAACTAATTAAATGCGAACGGAAATTAGAAAAATTACTACCATTTAAACATCTATGTCCGCCACTATATTTTGTTTTGAAAAATAAACGTATCTGTATCAGAATGGTAACTATATAATCTACTTGCTCTACATCTCAATGAAGCGTCCCATCTCTTCTAGAGAAACTCAAAAGATTCCAGAATAAAATTCTGCGGAAAATAACACAAGCAAGACGGTTTTCTCGAAAAAAATAAAGACATACATCGCTATCTCAACATTGATTTTTTAGAGCATCATATTGCAAAGCTAAATTGCACATTTTTTTTTAAAAAAAGCCATAAATTGTGATACTGCAGGATTTAATTAAATTTTTATTTCTGAAATCTTGAGAGAAGACATAACTCTCAGGTCAACGGCAGCTTATTTTTGCAGCCGCGCACCTTTATCTAAAATAAAAAAAATATTTAGTTTTATTTTCATTTCAATTTGCATTCATCAGAAAGAACCACCTTAAAGTTAAAATCTCAAGACGGATGAGAAAAAGGCTGTAAACGGCCTCAGGCACCCAGGTAAATTTCGACGATATTTGATAACAACTATATAGCCTGTAAACGTTAGCGTAATATCGTAAAAACGAAAATACCTGCAAGTATTAACATAAATTTAATACTGTTAAGACACTCTGGGAAATCTTAACATTGATTTGTCCACAATAGATTCAAACCGATGGCAGAGACGATAACTTACTCTGGATTACAAATAAATATTTTCTACTGTTAGAAAATTTTTTGTTTTAATGTATGATTCCTAGTTTAGTAAATTAAATTTATAGGATTTTTACACACCACTGCATCAAAAGCTTATACAAAACGCCCCTTTGTTACAGTTATAGCGATGCAGTTTGCAAAAGAAAAGTATTTTCTAGTGGTAACGAAATTTAGTTAGTTCAGTTTAGTATTTTTCATTTTAGGTAATTTTTCCTCCACTACATACCAAAAATTCAAAGTATATTATGAAATGCAACTTTATTTCTTTTATCACGCGATTGTTCTTTGAGTAAGAGTACTTATCCTTATTCTACAAGTTTTAGTATTTAATTCGTTACTAATTTATTAAAAGTTGAGCTAAAAGCGGATCAGTTGGCATCCTTGCAGTTATTTAAATAACACTTTTAAAATGTTAACAAAATTAGTCAATAACTCTACTAATTTTGTTTATATTTCTCCATCATTTTTTACAATATTTCTTAGAATCCGGAGCAGCTGGCATCTTCATTGCGTATCCACTCTAGACTCGCTGAGTCATTTGTTTGATTAAACTCATTTTTGGTTAATTAAAGAAAGAAAAATTGAAAGCATTTATCATATGCATTTTCATTCATAATATATTATCTTCCATTATCAAAAGTGATGAATAAAAATTATCTAATAGGACAATTAAAAAGAAAATTAAGACTCCATCCTTATCGAAATCTTGTTTTTTAATTTACTAATTAACTATCAAGTATTTACCCGTAACTACAAATGAAAGTATTAAACAGTTATGTGCTACACAATCACAACAACTTGTTTATTCCATTTGTCTACACAAGCCCCAAGTCGTCCACACTAGCCCCCTCTCGTGGCAATAACAATAACAACTCGTGCAATAATAATAAAGTGTACAGATGAATAGTATCAAGTTTGAGAAATTCTCCTCAGTTTGTTCTCTTTTCCTCTAAATAAAGGAAATTAAAATATTCTTCCTGATTTTATGATAATATTCTTCACGTAAATCCAAAAAGAAAAACAAAATACTTAACTCTCTAAACTTCCTTAAGATTTTAAGATGTGGAAATCAGGGAGGACTTGTTGTCTTTCTTAACTACATTTCTAAATTGAAATATAATTTATAAAATTCTGAATTATATTTCAGAACAATGAAATTAATTTATTTCACTTCCTTCATGCTTTTGAAATTTCGAAGTGAAGAATCAATAATATACAGCCTTTTTTTAATCATCCTCCATATATTTATTGAATTTAATATTCATTTAAGTGATTTTGTAAACAGGAAGAGGAAGACATTGAAGCAATATGATTATAAGAAAAACTTTACTTTTTTATTGATTATCACATATTATTCAAATTATTTAGAGATTATCTATTGTGAGTGAATCTAAAATTTTAAAACTTATACTACAGGAATAATTTTTATTTTCCCGAAAAAATAATTTTATGTTCATTTGGAACTCTGTTTTGTTTTTAACATATGGATAAGTATTGACTTAACGTTGGGCTATGCTACCATAGGTGGGTAGCTAAACTCATTATTGCACACAAAATATTCAAAGCTATTACCATCACAATAAAGCCCTTTTTTTTGTAAATTTGAACCTTGCATACATTTTATCTTAACACTTTCATCGTGGAAATGACGCTCCTTTGTCCCACGCTTACTGTCTGAAATTGAAACAAAACGCAAATTCTCTTAAGAGTTGTTCTGAAAAATAATAATCAATCGCGATCAATAACCATATTCACTAATACAACAACAGAGCACAGCGAATATTCCTGGAATACGAGTTAACAAGTCAGTCGCGATGAAAGAATGAACCTAATTCGGACTACTGATGCGAAAACACAACTATTTTTGTTGTAATGCATTTACACGCTTAGACAAATATAATATTTTCTACTGTTAGCTACCACTTTTCTTTTAAAATATCAGGTTTCTATAATTTAAAATCAAATAAATATATATTTATTGTGAATCGCAATGAAATAAACATATCTTGATTGTATGCCATAGCTGAACATATTATTCTCAGGGAGTTCGCTAATGTAAAGGCTATTATGTTATTATTAAATTGTTATAATTATTAATGTGTACACTGGTGGACAAAATTAAGAGATGGAAAGCATTTTCGCACATGCAAGATACCCGCACACCGCTCCATGTGTTTGACAATGATTCCGTGAATGCCCAGAGGTACAGGCAGGAGGTCCTAGAGCCCTATGTGCGTCTTTTCAGGGGAGCTGTTGGCCCTGAGTTCATTTTTATGGACGACAATGCGCGACCATATAGGGCTCTCATGGTTGATGAGTATCTGGAAAGCGAGAATATTCAACGAATGGATTGGCCAACCAAATCCCCTGACCTGAATCCTATTGAACATGCTTGGGATGCNAACCTGCACAACATGCACGTATGGGCGCATGAAAACCCAAGATGTACACGTGCCCATGCACATCAACAACGTTTCAGCGTAAACGTTTGGGCTGGTATTATCGGTGACATGTTGATTGGCCCTTACCTTCTACCTGAACGCCTCGACGGAAATACCTATCGCATTATTTTAGAAAGAGTTTTGCCGGTTCTGATGGGTGACGTTCCAGCCGCTACACGCCGAAACATCTGGTTTCAGCATGATGGAGCGCCTGCCCACTTTAGCTACGCTGTTCTAGAATACCTCGATAGGATTTATCCTAATCGCTGGATCGGTGGAGGCGGACCAGTCCCATGGCTGCCGCAATCCCCCGACCTGACTCCCCTGGATTTCTACCTGTGGGGACACATGAAGTCCATAGTGTACGAGACACCAGTAACATCGGACATGGATCTTATCGCCAGGATCGCGGAAGCGTCAGCAAGTGTCCGTGACACTCCTGGCCAATTTGAACTGGTTCGTGAATCCATGCGCCGACGCTGTGAAACGTGCATTGTGGCGAATGGCAGGAATTTTGAGCATTTGCTGTGATGTAATGATGTTTTATAATAAAAATCATATTAGCACCGCTATCGAGATCATTTTTTTTCTCCTCATCCAAACCTGCACTTATCGCCCTCTAGCCGTCTCAGTTTTAATTTTCGGACACAAGTTCCTATGTAAATCTTGTTCATCATGATATGACAGACCAGCATGTTAAGTTTGTAAGCGACCTTTTGGGACACCCTGTAGATAAGTTTTGACTTAACGTTGGGCTATGCCATCTTTTTAGATGGGTAGCTAAACTCATTATTACACACAAAATATTCGAAACTATTACCATCACAATAAAGGCATTCTTTTTTTTTTTTTTGTAAATTTGAACCTTGCATACATTTTATCTTAACACTTTCATCGCGGTAATGACGCTCCTTTGTCCCACGCTTACTGTCAGAAATTGAAACAAAAAGCAAATTCCCTTAAAACTTGCTTATTTTACTTTAAAATATAATAATCAATTGCGATCAATAAACATATTTACTAATGCAGCAATAGAGAACAGCAAATATTCTTGGAATACGAGTTAAAACAATCAACCTATTTCGGACTACTGTTGCGAAAACGCAATTATTTTTGTCGTGGTGCATTTACACATAGACAAATATAATATTTTCCACTGTTAGCTACCACTTAACTTTTAAAATATCAGATTTGTGTCATTTCAAATCAAAATGATTATGTTTATAGTGAATGGCAACGAAATAAACATATCTTGATTGTATGTCATAGATGAACATATTATTCTCAGGGAGTTCGCTAATGTAAAGGCTATTATGTTATTATTAAATTGTTATAATTATTAATATGTAGTAGTGGACATAATTATTTATAAANAAATCCCCTGACCTGAATCCTATTGAACATGCTTGGGATGCTCTTGGGAGAGCTATTGCGATGCGCTAACCTCTCTCCAGAACCATTCTGGAGTTAAAAATTGCTCTGGTGGAAGAATGGGAGGGTCTTCCACAAGTCCACCTTAACTCCCTTGTTAACAGCATGCATACTCGTTGTGCATGCTGTCTGTCTGTCAGGGGTGACCATACACCATATCTAGATACAGGGAAATCTTAACATTGATTTGTCCACAATAGATCCAAACCTATGGCAGAGACGATAACTTACTCTGGATTGCAAATAAATATTTTCTACTGCTAGTAAAAATTTTTTTTAATGTATGATTCGTAGTCTAGCAAATTAAATTTAAGGAGTTTTACACACCACTGCATCAAAAGCTTATACAAAACGCCACTTTGTTACAGTTATAGAGATGCAGCCTATACTAAAGGCAACTACCTATACTAGAACCTCATACTAGAGGCAACACACACTGTACAAGCCTCACTTTTATTGTCATCTTTTATCCTTAAGTTCAAACTACATTGGATTTATTGGCAATAGGTCTTGCCAGTGAATGACACTTTCATTTTTGTTTTGCATACTTTATTATCATGGAATAAGCTATATCCATACCAAACTTCATTTATTTATATTCAGTAATTTTTGAGATATTTGGGAAAATGTCTTCTATCTCTTAATTTTGTCCACCAGTGTAGTAGTGGACACAATTATTTGTAAATATTATAAACCATTTCGGGACGGGCGAGTCATAAATGTATTCGCACGGAGTCTGGGTCAGAATAGCAAAAAATAACATGCGGTAACCTAAGTTTGGGCATAGCTAATTTGATAGACTTATTTTTGCTTTCACTTTAAATCTGACACACAAGTTTAATTTAAATTGTTATCTGGTTACCGTTTCAGATTGTCTCGGAAGCTTCTAGGTTGGCTTCTATATGCATAAGTATAAAGGACCCCATTTCTAAAAGCTTTAAGCATGATCTTTCAAATTGTGCTAACAGTTTTACCTTCTTCCATAACAATTTGACTCTAAAAGAAATTTAGAGTAGCGCTTCCAAATTTTTGTCACACCTCTACATTTTTAGTTGTTTAAACGGAGCAAATAAAAACTATTTTATTATTTCTGTTTACTACACTATACACAGGGCAAAAAAAAATTTCATGACTGAATCGGGAGCAATTTTATAAAATTTTATTTAGATCTGAAATCATACGACTGCTATTTTTTAAACAATTTCAGAGGTAATGAAATAAAAGTAACTATCCTCTTTAAGTGGTAAAATGTCCTACCACCTTTTTTTTTTTATAAAAATACAACAGTGTAATTATTTAATCAAATTTTTGATGAGTAAATAATCTTTTATAAAGTACAACACATATTTTTTAACCCGTTGCACTCCGATTACTTTAAAATGCTGAACTAATTGTTATTACTAATGCAACTTGCGAATACCAGCAGGCCTGCACCAAGCGGATTTAAGGCAGATGATGCGTTTCTTGTTTTCGGGAGGCCCCATCTATCCTCAAGAATACGACTTTAGCGACACACACACGTCACAGCCCTCTTATAGGGCGGACCCATTCATACACCCGTTCCTTCACTCACAGATCGTTATTCTGACCTGAACCAGAGAACTATCAATCTCCAATTCAGTACCCCCAAAGGTATGATTTGTCATGGGAAAATGGAGGACCTTGTGATCCGACAGATTTAACGTGCACCAGTCACTGTTTAAAGCGCATGGAGTTTTCAGTAGGAGGGGATCGAACTCACGACCTTTCTGGCATGGTACCAACCAGGCTATACCGATCCCAGTTTGAACAAATAAAGGCACGAAGTTATTTAAAATCAATAATACAGTATTTTTTTTATATAATTTTTATAATTCTCAAAATAATGTGGCTACTAATTATTAATGTATGAATTTCATCAATTTTAGAGGGGTGACTGCTGATGTCGTCTGAGAATGCAAAGGTTTAATGTCTGATTCTCGGTTCAGTAAATTAGATTTAATGAAAATTTTAGTAAATTAAACTAGCGTTGTGTAAGACATGGTTACATAAATAAGCTCTCCATTGCTTAGTTTATTAATCAATATTGAAACTGATTTCTGATTGAACTTAATTTTTCTATCCGGCATTAAATAAAATACAAAGTGAAATCTTGCGTTCACGTTTTTATTATTTAGTAATTTAATTTGTTTGCGTCACTTTGTGAAGAATGACATTTATCTTTTACTCATGAAAGGAACAATAAAAATACTCCTATAATGTACTTTGCTTACATTCCTGTCGGCCTCTTACTTCTCTTTCAAACAAAATGGATTAATGTCGCGCATTAAGACAGCAAACCATTATTCACACCCATCAGACTAACTGCAACTGCACCTGATATGTTACGTCATGAAGTATATTTCTATTGTCTCAAGATACTCTTTAATCTTCAATTGTATACAGTTTAAGTTGTTTTTATTTTCTTATGAGTGCTTTCAGGTCAGTTTCAAATTGCCTTTGTGGGAGTCTCATTCAAACTGATTCATAATCTCTTGTCCTGTGCTTACTTCAGATTTCATTTTAAGACATAATTGTTCTTTTCCGAACAGTGTCATTTTGTTTTTCGTTTTGTAAACAATTATTTGCCCTTTGTCTTGTTTAAAATGATATAGCGAAGAGAGGAAATAAATATATATATCACTTTGAGGTTTTTCATTACAGTGACAGAGTTTTTAATTTAAAAATTCCCTGGAGAATTTTTCTAAAAATGATTGAAATGGGTAGAGTCTGTTTTTTTTCTCCAAATATTTTAATATTTAGGAGATCCTTGAAATAAAACTATATCTATAATTTTGATTGATCCTAAAAGTGTTCTATGGAATTTAAATTAGGACGCTGCGAAGACTAGTTCAGTTTTTGAACACCATTTCGTAAAACCACGGCTACTCAAATCTCAATTTGAGAATCGAGCGGTTATCCTGCTAAAAGAAAAATGGGGTTTCCCGGAAATATTGCCATAGAGTTGGGAGGGCAGTTATGTCCACATATATATAAGAGTTTATGCTTATTAAACTAAGTAAATAAAATACACAGTGCAAAACATGAAACACACCTTAAGATTCAGATGCCAAAGGCAAGTTTCACTTCATTAAGTAGATGTCCGGATACTTTTGAAATCGCAAATTAGAAATAAGAAGAAATGGGTCACTAAAAATAAATTACTATATGTAACTATAAATATTGTGCAAAATTATTTTAATTTTTCAATCAACAGAGTAATAGAGTTTTTATATTGTCATTAATATTAAAATACATACAATGATAGATCGTTCGTTCGTTCGTTCGTTCGTTGTAATGCAACTGAGCGTCTGAGGCCTTACGGCCCTTTTCCCATTCATCCTGAAATTAGACTAAGAAACATACATGACGAAAATAAGTTTGAAGAGCAAAATGGATACAATGATCGATGCAAAATTTTCCAGTTTTTATAGGAAAGTTTTCTTCTATATTTAAAGCAATAGCAAATTTTTTTGCTTTACCATCGCACGCTGGCCAACTTCTTCAACTCTCTTTTGACGGGACATTTTTCTCAACTATGTAAAGTATTGTAAATCGCAAATAAGTCGCATGCATTCCATTTGGTTTTTGAGTTAATAAATTTGAATTATGGTCAGTTTGGGTTTTAGTTTAATAAATTTGAATTACGAGGAGTTTAACCACCACAACTTGTTTAAATATTTATATCGTTGAATATTTATAATTTTCATCTGGATCAATTTAAGAGGAAATGCCGCTTATTTCCTATCCCTAATCCTGTTTGTGTTCTTGCTACCTTATTGACCAACCACAAAATACCAATATTTTACGATGAATCGGAAAAAGTCCCATCTGAGGCCTCAAACTCCCATTTCGAATTTAAGGACTATGACTATTTTGTTCTTTAACCCTTTCGCTCCGACTGTCACAAATACGTGCCAGCATAAAACCGTATCAATCAGGGTAAAAAGATAAAACTGGTAATCAAAGTATTTCTTTAGCAGTTTATTTGTGGGCGGAGTTATAATTGTTTGATTTATTTAATTCACCATTACTTTGTTCAAAATAAAACTATTTAGTTATACTTTGAANGTTAAAAAAGCAAATTATCTTGGCCTTATAATCAATAGCAAACTCACCTGGAATGATCACATCAAAAGCACAATAGATAAAGCAAATGCAGCAATAATAGCCATACAACCATTAATATATAATCAGAATATGTCACTTAAACTGAAGAAGCTACTATATACAGCAATGATCCGCCCAATACTTACCTATGCCTCACCTGCCTGGACAACGATACCTCAACATCTACTGAAGAAATTAAACCAATGCCAAAACAAGATCCTTAGAGAAATAGCCTGTGCAAGATGGTTCATCTGGAATACCAATATACATACAGACCTTAAAATACCAACTCTATCACAGCATATATGCAAGTTAAACGCAGATTTTTTCGATAAAGCCATAGAATGTAAAACAGCAAATTTTAATGAAATCTTTAAATTGGAAAATTATATCAAAGATAAAAACTACAGACCAATAGCTGCACATTTCACCTCCGACGCCTCATATCATAACTATTAAAACAAATAATTTCATCAACCTTTCTGAAAATAACGTTTCCTCATGCTGATACAATTCTAAACAACTCCAAAATCAAAGTAACACAGTTGTAGAGCAAGCTGCTCATTTTATTTTTTAATTCCTTTTTAGTTATTCAAGCAAAGTGCTTGAAACATTCACAAATGCAACTCCACTTCCTGCTTACCTCAATGCTCAACCAAAACAGTGTTAAGATTCTCTAAATGAATGGGATAGGGGTCGCTTCGCGACCCAGGTGCCCAATTAAATCAAAACTCTAGGACTAAATCAATTTAAGACGAAATGCCGTTTATTTCCCATCCCTAATCCTGTTTGTGTTCTTGTTACCTTATTGACCAACCACAAAATACCAATATTTTACGATGAACGGGAAAAAGTCCCATCTGAGGCCTCAAACTCCCATTTCGAACTTAAGGACTATGACTATTTTGTTCTTTAAATGTTGGCTAAATATCAATTAAATATCTGACAATTTCGATCAGCCAAAATTTTGCAGTTTTTACATATTTTGTTTAGCATTTTAAAAATAAAAAATAAGTCTGGAAAAATTCAAGAGACTCTGCAGTGCTACTAGACTGTGATTTTAATTTAACTCAAAAGAACTGAGGAAACTACCAACTTCGATTAAGTGCGAAGGTACTAGTGATTTTTATTCGTAAATTAATAATGATATAATTTCGAGTCGTCAACTTCACCGTGAGGAAAATTTATATTCTTCATGATTAAGCTATTTTTCTCACCTTTTTAATTACGGATTATAGTGATCATATCATGCGGAAATATTTTTTTTCTCATGAAAATCCGATCAGTTAAAATACAATTGTTGAGTTGAATACTAATTGTCAACTTTCTGTTCGTTCTTTTTTATTTCTGACTATAATCTCGTTTAATTGTTTTTTTTCCCTCAATTCAAAGAGCTTTTAGAAAAACCGTAAAAACGATTATTCTGATTTATTTGTTGAAGGAAGTTAACGCTGAAAACCTCCTTGTTGTGCATGTTGTAATTTCATTTAAAGTAGTTTTGCTCAATTATTCCTAACAGTCTCGATTTAATATTATAAAACTGCATCATTATTATTCAAGATTAGATACCTATCAAGATACAAATAATGAACTATAGCATTATTAGTAAAGATGTGATTAATGAATTATTGCATTATAAGCAAAGAATAGTTAAAGAAGAAGGAAGCTAGAGTAGACATTGGATTAGTGTAGATCAATGAAATATTTCTGTCATCTAACACTCAAAATTTCTCAATAAAGCTTGGCAGGTTGTTAAAACTTTCATATGTAGTTGCATGAAGAAACACTTGAAAGAATAAATTAATTAAAAAACAAGGTCTTTATGGCAGAAAAGTAATTTCTTAATTTGCTTTTTGGTTTCCTCTTTAGACTGATTTTATAAAATGTTTTTAATAAAAGAAGAAGTTATTCTATAAATGAATACGTTTATCCCAGATTTTAATTATCACTTTTGATTTATCTTTCTTTAATTAAATGATCACGAGTTTAATTAAATAAACGACTTCACATGACAAGTGTGGACTCATAGTAGTGGGATTACCGTCAATGGTATTAAGAATCTCATGGATTTTAAATAACTTATTTGTATACCATCTTACTTATTAGTATATTTTCGGATTTACCGGAAGATTTTATTTTTATATTTAATGTGATAGCAAAATTTTTGCATTTATAACTGCTTTTTGTTTCAACAAATTCAATTTAATCTACTTTTAGATATACTAGTAAATTTAAATAGGTAAAACAATTATATATAACGCTGAATATATAGGGCTGAATATAAAAGTAAGAGCACGCAGGAGATACACGCAGTGTTCGCTTTTAATCGATTAAATTAATCGCTTAACGATAAAATTTTGATCGATTAAGTTAAGATACTACAATCTTGGAAATTTGTTGGTGGAAAAATGCTAAATTACAATTAACTTAAATTTCATTATTAAAAGAATTTTTTTCTTTTGCAAAGCCGAGCAAGTTGACATCTGCGTGTAATGAAGACCACGAAGGAAATTTAATAAAATAATCTTTTACTCATATTTTTTAATTTTTTGGATTAGTTTCAGCAAAAACGTACTTTCCAGAAATATCTAGTTTATTAGATGTTTAAGATTATCAGAGCCTCTTTAAGAAATCACAGCTAGTGGATATAACAAACATCAGAATTTTTGATATTTGGAATTTTTGTAAAAATACTTTGTGAGTTATGAAAGATTTTTGCTCAAAAATGATGAAATTTTTTTAAAAATTAAGTTTTTAGTTCGGAATTTTTAAAAAAAAATTTTCTGCCAAAGACATGTATTAACTGTTTTCACAGAGTAAACATGTACATGTAAATATTCTGCGAGATAAAAGAAGCAATTTTTTTCTTAGATGCTGAGAAAAGGTGCATTAAAAAAAACCTCAGCTTTAGCATTATTGGTATATGCTTTACTTACTTTTGTTAAGATTATAGTTGTAAAAGGAAAAAAATCTGGATTTTCTGGAATATTTCATTTTTAATATTAATGTGGTAGTACATTTTATGAATTCGCAATTGTATAGTTTTAATAAATTTAATTTAAATTATTTTGTTTGATTTCAATAACGTATATTTAAATCAATATAGTTAAGTATAGTATGATCTTATAGTATGATCTGATAATCTTAAACATCTAATAAACTAGATATTTCTGGAAAGTACGTTTTCGCTGAAACTAATCCAAAAAATTAAAAAATATGAGTAAAAGATTATTTTATTAAATCAACCAACTTTTACTTCGGTTTATATCGAGTTATTTTAGCTAGTTCCATCGTAATTTTCTTTTTACTATATTAAGCGTAATTAATTGAAATAAACAATTTATTTTCTCCCATATTAAAATATTATTAACTTGATTAATTATTTCATAAGACTTCAAATAAAAATATTTTTTAAAAAAAGGCGCGATTTTTTTAAAAGAGAAGGTAGTAACTTTTGAAACTCTTGAATTTACTTTGTGAGTCTTTCGGCTGTTAATTTTCCTTTTCTTTTTGCTTTGTTAAATTCATCGATAATGAAATTAAAAATAAAAATATGTATGTATATTTCTAATGAATACTATAAATATTGGATCGTTTGGAATGTTTGTGTCGATTTTCAATAGGCGGAATTCCGCCAAAAACATTCAAGTGGTAGCAAATTACTCATCAAAGCAATTTTAAGTTTTCCCAATTTCGCAACCACTTTAATCTAGATAATATTCGTATAGCAAGGATCAGACTTCAATACATGCAATACCTTTCCAATTCTTTGTTGTGATCAAGAAATTTGAATGATTCATTTTTGAAAACAAGAAATATATTTTATAGTATAAATTTTGCTACCACTTTTTGGTGGACCTTTGGGAGCTCAGCCTATCAAAAATCGGCATAAGTTTTTCGGACGACCCTATATAAAAAACACAGTGATGCAATTATTTTTCACAATTTTCCATTGCAATCTAATTTAAAAAATTGAGTTACGTATATTTTTACAAAACTGGATTATTATTTAACTGTTCACGATGCATTTATGTAAATTACGATGCATTGTGTAGGGGAGAAAGAACAGATATTGTAAGTTCGTAATTTTGCCTAAAATAAACATTCTTTTTAGTTTCTGATTCTCTCATTTGTTGGATTAATCAATGAATCATCAAAATCTTTGAATATTTCTGTATTATTTCATTAACAGGCTCCTTGATTTTATGGGGAAATAATTTATTTTACTAGATCAAAAATCAACTTTCAAGTTATATTTGAATTACAAGCCTTCCATGCTTTCGAATGTAGTCAAAATAATTATTATTTTAAATGATTTCAAGACCTGACACTATATCATTTAGAAATCATCAATTAAGTTTGACAGAAAAAAACTAGCATCTTTTGCCAAAATATTTCTCTTATAAGTTACATTAACAGAGAGATAACGTTTTTAAATCAAATTTTAAGGATAAAGTCATTGAAAAAACATTCTACATCAGTTCTCGCCATTTTGCCTTAAAAAAAAATAACAAACTGTACGTATTTCACAAAATGCGCTTGCTAAACGGTTCTACTTCAATTTCTGTCTAACCTAAAATAAATTATATTCATTGTATTCAATATTTGTGTTATGATATAAATGCACAAAACTATGATTAGTCAAACCCATTATGCCACTAGCAACCCATTATGCCACTAGTATGCCACATTATACCACATTATGTCACTCACTATTCATTAACAACCGTTTAAAAAGAATCTTGCGTATAAAGAGGGTCCATAAAATTTGTAGTGCAGAAATCCTTAGAAAAGCGAAACAGAAACCAATCGATCTGGAAATTAAAAAACGTAAATGGAAATGGATTGGTCATGTTCAATCCAAACTTGAAGAGCTTAAAGTGAAAAAAGTTTTTGATTGGAACCCTCAGGGCAATAGAAAAAGAGGAAGACCTGAAAATACTAGGAACAGGATGACTGTAAACGAATTGAAAACAATAGGAGAAACATGGAGAGAGGCAAAATGTCTGGCCACAAATAGAGTGAGATGGAAAGCTATGATAGAAGCCCTATGCACTAATTTGACGTAAAAAGGAATATCTGAGTATTATGCCTCTATTTTCTGTCCGAATTCAATGAGAATTTTATGAAATTCCCAAAAGCAATTCTTTAGATATCTATTGAAGTTTTCCACTATAGGGAAAATAATCAATTCAAATATTTAAAGAAATTTTCTTTGTCAAAACACTTAGACATATCATATTCCCATTTATGTACATTCCCGTTTAATTGAGCGTAGGGACACAGGTCAAATGACCGTTATCAATTATAATGATATGAGTGGGTGGTGCAATTAGTGTTGGTTTTACTCGAAAAGCACGCAAGACACCAGGATAATATCGAAAATAAAACAACGCAAAAAAACCCTGCTAATTAAAATTATAACAAATATTTTTATACTGTTTCCCACATTATTTTCCCACACACAGCTGAGCGAAGAAAAGATTTTCCCAGCGAAAACAAATTTCTCAAAGCACTTTGCATCGAATGAAAATGCAAATCAATTCATTTGATTGCCCACATTTTTGTATATCTTTCTTTTTTATTTCACCATACAAAGAGAAATAAATTACTCGAGCGATTCTAAGACAGGAAACACAAACTTGTAATCACTAAAGGGAAAAATCATGTCAACTGTAACAATGTAATTAGCGTGGCTTTGGAGGAAGGGAAAACTGTTCATTTTCTGCTTCATTACTTCAATTATTTATGTCTAAATATATGTGGAAAAAGAAGTTTTCAAGTGATATGGTTTTTATTGTTCGGCAGGTAATGCTCGGCAATTAAGAATTCGAATGCAGATATCATCCATGTTTAAAGGATTCCGGTAGCATGATGCAAATAATATTGATGCCAGGCATCGTTTAGGAAGTGTTCACTAATTTCAAGATTTATTTATAGTTTTAAATTCATTTATTTATAGATTACTTTATGTGAATAAGACTAAAAATAATGCTTGTATTATGAGGAAAGCCTTTGCTCTAGGCGGTTTTAAAATTAAATTACGAAAAGATTTTTTTTTTAAAAAAGGAGATTAAATCCTTGTGTTTTAAAAAATATGAAAACTATTATTTATCAAAGTGATTTTAGATAGTTACATGCTTCAAAGGGGAAAAAGTAACGTCAAGGAAATAAAAATCTTTAAAAATAACAAAAGAGAAATTTTAGCAGTTAACGTTTTGCGAGACGAAATGATTTATCTGAAACATGCTTCAAGTAAAATGGCATGGCGTGAAACATTTTACAAGTAAAAAAGCATTATGTGAAATATTTTACTAGTAAAACGGTATTGTATAAAACCATAACTAATTACAAAATTTTAACAAATTAACAGTAAATTTGCGATAAAATATGTCTATGGTTTTTCGCTAGGTTAGGTTAATTTTAAAAAGAATTAAAATTTTAAAACGCATTTAAGGCATTGTGTGAAACATGTTTCAAGTAAAATGGCATTATGTGAAACTTTTACAAGCAAAATGGCAATGTTTGAAACTTTTACAAGTAAAATGGAAATGTTTGAAACATTTTACAGGTAAAATGGCATTGCGTGAAAGAGTAACAAATTTTAAGATTTTAATGAATTAACAGTAAATTTGCGATAAATTATGTCTATGGTTTTTCGTTAGTTTAGGTTAATTTTAAAACGACTTCAAATTTAGGGGAGAGGGGGACCAGTGTGCACATGGGGCTAGTGTAGACAAATGGAATAATTTTGATATACTTTAATAAAAAAAATCTCTGTAAATTATGGCAGATTGGAAAACTGTGTTGCACTTTCATATGTAGTTTCAAGACAAAGCACTAAATAATTATGAAGCAAATAAATAAACAAGGTTTTTTTTGGTGGGAAAATAACTTATTGCAATAAGTTATTTTATAATATTAATATTGCTTTTGTTGCAATTTTAGCAGTTTTTATCCATTTCTTTAAAAAAAAAAAGAGAGATGTCATGCATGAATATATTTATTATGCGTTTCAAGAGTCATTTTATACGTTTTCTTAACGTATAAAATTTTTAACGTATATTAACGTTTTCTAATTAACTTAATTTGAAATTAATTAACTATTTTTAATTATTCCTTAAAAGAACAATACAGTTTTCATGCATTTCATGTTCATGTTTATCTTTTTATTGCAATAAAACGTATGAAAAAAAGTGTAAAATTTCGTGTGTAAGTAATTTTTTTAAGTGTATGCTCATTAAGACTGTTTTGAATTTAAAAGGATTAATTCAATTCAATAGGGGAGGGGGTATGTGTTAAATAAAATAAATAAAATACTGATAATAATGTGCTCATGCGCACATTGGGAAACAGCCGTTCTCCCTTCCCACGGAAGATGAATTTAGTTAGCCACTGATGAAATTAGTTGGTAAGATGAGACTAGTTTAAGCCACTATGAGTGGCATAAATTTCATTTTACTTATTCCTTTTTTTTGTGGTTAAATTAACGTTGTTTTTCTGTTTTCTGCCCCTTTTTTATTTTTACAAACCCCAAACACATGGAGCTTTTTTCTTGTTTTGTTAAATAAACGTTGTTTTTCTGCTTTCTGATTTTTTTTAATTTTTACAAACACCAGACAGTGGAGTTTTGGATTGCATATTTAGTGACCCCAGACTTCTGATTCTACTACCATACCTGTAACAGAATCCACAAATTTAGTATTTATGCTATTAAACAATTGTTTCTGGTTACACATGATCTACTTATACATAAATACTCTACCTTTTGATGTTTGTACTATTTAAGAGAGTAAGTTGTATGAATTAAGCAAGCGTTGAAAGCGAAGGTGAGTTTCTTTTTTTAGTGGTGCCATCTATGGCCAAGAATACAACTTTAGACACACTCACGTCACAGCCCATTTATAGGGTGGACTCATTCATTCATACACAGATCTTAATTTTGACCTGAACCAGACAACGATCAATCTCCGATTCAGCACCCCCAGAGGTATGATTTGTTATGGGAGCATGGAGGACTTCGTGAAACGACAGGTTTAACCACCAGTTTTCACCATCCACCATTTACTGCACGGGGAGTCTTCTGCCACCGGCGATCGAACTCACAACTTCTCGGACATAGGCCCAACCAGGCAATCCATATTTGGTTTTGATTTTATCTTCAAATCGTACTACTTGCAGACCGTGCAAGAACAATTAACTTCAAGCACTTGCTATACGAATATTAATCCTAAAAAATAATATAAGTAGCTGAATAACTATATTTTATTACTAAAAAATTTTCATAATGAGATTGTCCGTGATTTGTAATTGACAACAATTTAAATGTGAAAAATGGTATGATTTAGGCAATCTTCCTATATCTGTATTGAATTATGAATTTTATAAGTCGTATTAAAACTGGAAAAAATTCTTGAATGAAATGTTTATTGCTTTAAGAAGAAAAAAAAACTGTCAGCAAATTGGAGTTCCATTGAGTGAGAAAATATATTTTATTTTGGTATAATGTATGCATGCGTCGTTATTTGAAATAGATGTTTAAAGAAAACATGTGTCTTAATCGAATAATTATTTAACGCTTTATTTAGAAACTTAATTTTATTCTAAGATCCAGTTTATTCTGCCTTTGAACTAAATAGCAATTTACTATTTTAGACAACAATAAATTTTTAAAAGTCACACGTAAGTCCAATCTAAATATGAATGTTTAAGGAATATCTTTGTTCTATCAAAAATATTTTTTTTTAATTTTGTAGCCATCATTTTTTTAATGTGAAAATGTTATTTTCAAGAACCACCAGTTAAGGAACGGTTAAAAAAATTAAAAGAGCTGATATATTTCCACTTAAATTGATCTATACTTGTAATAATTGAGTTCTGAACATCAAAAAGCCGAAAAAGTTAAAAATTAAGACATTAATATTCTTTGAATACGAAAAAAATGCTTCAGATTTGAAGAAAATAAATTAAAATTGTTTGACTGAAGAATTAATATCAAACGTGGTATCTTAATGCTTCATTGTCTATTTTTCGCATTTTTTCTCTTCCTTCCACTTTCGTTGAATTTCCCCTAAGTATATCTTTCAATCTAGATAGTTGAGTAAATTATATAGAACAGGAAGAATAACTTTCTCTTCGGGTGAAGAAAAATATCTCATTGTTCTTGGAAGATTAAAACAGGCGTGGCTTTTTCTTTTCTTTGCTCTCATCTTCAGATTGACCTCATCTTGTCAGATCATTTGTTTTGCTCTCCTGAAAAAAGAAAAAAAAAGCAGAGCATGATGGGTAAGGTTGCTTAGCTATTCCACCTGAGTTTGCCGTTTAAGTGAAGAAACTCAAACTTGTGGAATTCTTCCTTGAGCTAATTATCTGAAAATGAAAGTAAAAATAATAAATAAATAAATAAAAATAAACTGCATTTAAAAAAAGTTAGATCTAAAAGAGATTCTACGTATTAGCCAGGCTCATTTTTTTTGTTATTTTAATGAATTCGGAGACGCCAACTGCTCCGGATTCGTCAAATATTTTTAAAAATAGATGGAAAACTACCAACTAAAATGTTCAGATTTTCGGTTGATTTTGCTAAATTAGTAAAAGGCTAAACACCGCTTAATTATCCTAGCATGATTTGGTTATTGGGCACCTGGGCCGTAAAGGTGCCCACATCCCATTCATCACGCACTTTTTGATCTTTGAGTAGACACATTGAGATCAGCTAACCTTTTGGTTGATGATTTGAAAGCTCGAACTCTTTTCTCGAAGAACGGTTCAATTGTGACAAAGTAATAAACTTTTGAATTATTTAGAAGTAGTTGTGTATAAACCCCTTATAAATCGAATTTATAAAACTATGAACAATGCGAGCCGGGTGCAGATTCGCATTGACCAGCCATCGCTGGGATTCGAACCCGGTTCACCTCATTGGGAGGCAAAAGCTATATTTTCTGAGCCCACACGGCTTTCGTGTACTCCTTTAAAAATAACAGTAAGGACAAAAAAACATATGACCTTAACATGTCGCATCATTAACTGAAATGTATTATTACCTTCTTTCCACGACGCCCTACGTTCCAATGAAGTGGGGACGGATAGTAGTCACTCGAGTGAGTTTCAAAAAAACCTTGTTCGAACCTTATTATTGAATTGCATAAAAACTGTATCTGATGGAGAGAATTCAATTGCAGATTTGAAATAAAAAAATATCAGTATTAAATCAATATTACGCTACAGGGATGGAAATTTCCCAGTGTTATCAAATCGGTTTAACTCATTGAAAGTCTTCTCGTGCGTCAATACTTCCCGTGAGATGAAAATAATGAAATTTTGCTACCGACCAGTGACCAGTTCTAGCATTTTTAACAATAACCACTTTTTGAAACATGGGACTACTTTTTCGAAAAATTTAAAATTTGAGATTATAAAAAAATTGTCAATGTTAATACTGTAGGACATTTTTTTAGAAGCATTTCTCAAAATACGGGAAACATCACAACATTCTCCTTAATATAGGGTAAACATTGCATATCTAAAATTAAGAAAAATTTAAAGAGGCAAGCATGAAATAAAGTAATTTTCAGAATATGACGTAATGTTTATAATAATACTATATTTATATTTTATTTTATAACCGTCGTTAAACAGTAGATCCAATTCTAAGTTTACGACTACCAACGTTGAAGAAAGCACCGAATTTGACGAAAAAAACAAAAGTGTTTTTCTTGAAAGAAGTAGTTAGCGAAATAAAATATCTACTAAGTTTTAATGTTAATAGCTCTATTCTCGTTTTCTTGTTTTAGCTCTTTTCAGAACAGCACTTTAATCTTTTAAATACTTAAGCTGTTTAAAGTAAAATATTTTCAAAAACTTTATAACCCCTGGGTATGTAACTTTCCTGATTCCAACCTAAAACATACACTTTCTTGTTTTTTAAATATTTTTTTTTATATTTGTTAATTTTTAATTTTTTCCAATTTTCGATTTAGTTATTTATTATTAATTTAATTATTTATTATTAATTTAATTATTTATTATTAATTTAATTAATTAGTTTGAATTTTATCTTGATTTTCTAAAATCACTTCAAAATATTAATGTTAAAAATAAAAACGATTTAAAAAAATTAAAATAGAACATTTTCTTTTTTCAAGAAAATTTAAAAATGCTTCTAAGAAAAAAAAATTAAAACAAATTGTATGAGATACAGGTATTTGAATTGATTCTTTTTTCCATTTTTTTTTAATTTCCTTTTTTTAAGTTTTTATTAATTTATTTTGAGCGTCTGGGTTCCCAAACTTAGCAGATTTAATAAATTCGTAGCAAAACAATTCATCTTTATTTTCGTTGAACATCAACCTCGTATCTTTCAAAATATTACTCGAGCATGCATCAACATTTAAATGCCTTATTGAGAAATTTGTTATCTGTCTTTTGCAAAATTTTTTATGATGGAAAACTTTGGTTTTGTGATCCAATGTCTCAAGAACGAAAAGAGATAAAATTCGTCTTTAGCCTTCTTAAAAAGAAAATTGCTTTAACTGTTTAGCGCAGAATTTACTTAAGAAAATCGTACTCATCACGAATCAAATTTTCTCCTTCACTGAGCCATGCATATAAGATTTCAAGAGCAGCGTAATTTACAGTACCTTATTCTAATAGAGAAAATTTTACGTTGAAGAAATAAGATCACTCTGTTCCCTGCTATACTAGCGTTTATTTCCTTCTAAAGGTCATTGTTAAAGTTTATTTTGATTGTTATCGATAAATATAAATATTGAATAATTTTATCCTCTAATATACATATAACGTGAAACTGTCTGCGTCAAAGAAATGCTGAAAAATCCCTCAGGCAATTCTACAACTCATTGATCCCTCAGTTGGAGATATAATTTTTCTAGCTGTATGGTAAGTTATTTTCGAAGAATAATTGATTTTGTCTGGTTCGATCATTTCAGAGCCATATTTCACTAAATGACTGAACCCGAGTTCTAATTGCAACTACAAACAATAAGACTTTCGATTAGTTTGCCTGTTCTGGGATCTGTATTTATGGAACACTGATAAACTGTCACAAAAACAGGTGAAATTTCTCTTCTCACTTTGGCAACAAAAAGCTGAAACGAACTGAGCTATAAGTAAGACTGTAAACGAAAGATTCATGTGAACTGTTCAGCATTTTTGTTTTAGATGTTCCTGTTAATTTACGAGGGTAACATAAAAATGTAGAGCTATTTTGCTTTTTAATTTTAATGATGTTTATTAAGGAGCGCTTATCAATAGAGATCAACCAAAAATATGTTGCTCAAAATTTAACTAAAAAGGAAAAGAAAAAACTTCCGCTGCACACTGTCTATTTTTTTTAGCCTTAATTTTTTTTTTTTCAATTTCTAAACTTTCTTTTTGTCTTTTTTAAATACATTCTATCATACAAGTTTACGTCAATAAGATGAAATTAAAACTGTTATATCTCCTAACACTAAAATTTATAACAGGGTATGCAGAAAAAGTCTACAAATTACTATTTGCAAATGAAATTTCCAAGTAACACTGAAGAGTAGAGAAAAGGGGACAGTTTTAAAAAATAGGCCAAAAATATTAATCGTTATTTGGTACACATACCGTACTTTTTTTTAATGAAATTTGATAAACGTTTCTTTTTGCCTTGAATGATAGATAAACTAATTTTGATAACGAGTTTTTCAACAATCTCTTTTTTTATAAGAAATTTTTTTTCTTCCTAACACTAGTCCCATATCATGGACTGGTGAGGACACGTGATAAAACTTATGATTTACTCTGTTGTTGCTTATGCAATCTTAATTTTATGTGTGTACATCGTTAGAATAAATTTAAAGTTTATAAATTAGCCTAGTATAATTGTTAGAATGATTTTTAAGTTTATAAATTAGCCTAGTATAAATATGGTGAGAAATTATAAGCCTAAAAAGGATACTAATCTTTTAGAAAACAAAATTAGTGAATGATTGAAAATTAAAATTTCAGTGTGAGAGTTGCTGCCAGAGCTGTTGGCATTATGTTGTTTACTTAACTTTACACTTTCCCTTAATGAAGTTAAAATATCCAGCAATAGTAACCCATGTGGGAACTCTCTTATATTTCAGAAGAACATGACAATGAGTTGCCTGATTGCCTAAAATGTATGGCACGATGCAAAGATTTTTGAAAATTTACAGCGTTAATCGTTCTTCCTGCTTTTAAATAAATCGTTTTATTAGCTGCTTAAGCATATCTTTTTGGTTTATTTTTTTTATCTTGATGTCTTATTTGTTAATTACCATTATATAATTATTTTCAAACAGCCCCTTTACAATAAAAACTGGTGATCAGTAATTACCCCAGAAATGATCAAAACCAGGGGTAATTCCTGATCACTAGAAATTTAAAATCTTTTAAATTCTATTTAGATTTTCAAACAAAAGAAGTTGGCATAAGACTCATCTTATATAGCCTCAAACTTCCAGTAAATATTAAAATTCTATTTTGAATAGTTTTTTTTTCACAAAATAGATGTTTGCGTTTTTTGATCAGGAATTACCCCAGGTCACCCTAAATTATTTCCTACAAACCTAATTAAAATTATTTAAATCATTTTTAACAACACCTTGTAAAAACCAAAAAGAACTTTTTTTTACAAATTTAGATACTTTTTGGATATTTTAATGCTATATTACAATTAAATCATGTTCTATAATTTTCAAGTAGAAATGATAACTTTTTCATGAGTTCCTTTTGCAAAGGAAAAAAGATGCTTGATTTTGTTTTACTACAGATATTGCCTAAGCGAATTTTCGATTGAAGAAATCATGTGAGTACATAATTTTCCTCACAATTAATGAAATATTTAAGGAGTTACAAATCCAAGAACTCCAAAAAATCAATGATTTCCCTTCTAATGACGTCAACGATGCACCGCGCATGCTTGTGATGAAACATAGTCCGGTGCATTTGCGGGATTTCTTATCCCATTTTAGGTAAAGAATCTTCTTTTTAAATTCCCCAAATATTTTCCCGCAAGCATGCTTCCATTCAAAATGAAGCATCTCAATATTTTATTCATCCATAATTCCTTTACATAAATATCAGAATCCAAAGCACTTCCAGGATAAATCGGGAAAACATGGAGAAATTCCTGACTATCGTTGCCTTTACATTCATGGGATTCACTTTACATTTGGGTAAGCATATTTGAGAGCTTATGCGATATTTTACTGCGCTTGTGTACCTAATTTTTGCTGTTAAAGGGTAGCATTCATGTTGTGATATGTGCAAGTAATAATGTAAGCCTATTTTATTGAAAAGTAGGTCAGTAAGTTACGTTGTGACGTAATAAATGACGTCACGTTTGCAAAGATAAATTTTGCTTGCTACAATATTGCTAGAATTTGTTACAAAAAGCGTGACTTGAGTGAAAAATGCATCTAGAGACAGATTTTTTTTTCCGAGTAAATAATGTACAAAATATGTTTTCCCAAACAGGAACGAATTACAATAAATATATTCAAATTTCCTGAAAGTGGAAATATTTAATATACTATTAATCAAAATCAATTACTTTACAATCAAAAGTGTATTTTCTTATAACCAACTGAGATAAAGGTTTTTTTTTCTGAGAATGTAATATTAATATTTCTCTTATCGAATTATATAATCATGTTAAGTCTTGTTTGTTCTTAACTATTTAATTATCATTAAAAACAAACTATTTATGATCTTTTTGTGTAAATAATTTAAATTTTTTTCTTTGTTATTTACTTTTTATTATTTATTTTTTAATTTTTTTATTATTTACTTTACTTAAACTGACAACTTTTTATAAAACTACAGAGATCGGAATTAATATTCCATATACCAATCAGAACATTAATAATCAATATTACGATCGCGATTAATAATGACTCTTCTAATCTAGCATTTTGGTTCAAAATATTCTGGCGACAAAGTATAAATTCATTTAAGGAAAATTTTTTCCAAATTCTTCTTGTAATTAAAGAAATATTTTAATGAAATTATAAAATTTTTTTAATTTGTCGCTTTTTTAAAATTCTTTTTATATTATTTACTTCACTTCAACTAATATCTTCTATTAAAACTGCAGAAATGGAAATAAATATTCTATACAACGATCAGAACATAAATGATCAATATTACAATCACCATTAATAATGACTCTTACAGTTTGATTCAAGATATTTCACCGATAAAGTATTAAATCATTTGTAGAAAAATGTTTCTAAATTCTTCTTAAAATTAAAGAAATATTTTAATGAAATTATAACAATTTTTTAATTTGTCGTTTTTTTAAAATTCTTTTTATATTATTTACTTCACTTCAACTAATATCTTCTATTAAAACTGCAGAAATGGAAATAAATATTCTATGCAACGATCAGAACATAAATCATCAATATTACAATCACCGTTAATAATGACTCTTACAGTTTGATTCAAGATATTTCACCGACAAAGTATTAAATCATTTGTAGAAAAATGTTTCCAAATTCTTCTTGAAATTAAAGAAATATTTTAATGAAATTATAACAATTTCTTAATTTGTCGTTTTTTTAAAATTCTTCTTATATTATTATATTTTACTTCAGCTAACATCTTCTATTAAAACTGCAGAAATGGAAATAAATATTCCATACA